>NW_028237737.1:0-57478 GCF_034619465.1 Leptosomus discolor | reverse complement strand
CAGGACAGCAGAGAGCAGATGCTGGAGGAGGCAGTTGGGAAAGGGAAAATAGTAATAGTAAACTGTGAATACTTAAGGCGGGAGCCACAGTTGTAAATTGTAGTGTGTAGAAGTGAGGAATCTCCATCAGACCCTTGGAGGGGAGCTTGGTCCATCTCACTGTCAGCTGAAGTTCATTAAAAGAAATATCAGGAAGGTGTAACACCAGGCTCCTATTAATTTTCTCAGCTATGGTAGAGCTTTTGTATTAAAGTGCAGGATGACAGTACCTAAGTGATAAAACACAGAGGGACTGGAATATCAAGATGACAGGTGAGACTTCCTGGGTAGCAAGAGTTGATTTAGAAAGTCCTCAGCCACTTAGCAGTGGGCTGGAGGGGCAAGAGATTAGTCCTGGAAATTCTGCTTCTCCTTTCGTGGCTTCCTTGAGATGCTGTTTATATGGTAATTATAGCTAAGCAGGTGATTTCTAGGCAAGAAATGTGATCTTGCTACTTAAGCCTGAACAGGGCAAAATGATTTAACTGAACAAAATGGGTGAAATAGCATCCTGATTCTCCCTTTTAACAGATCTCCTGTTTTAGTCTTCCGGCAAAGTGCAGTAGAAAGGCAAATTAACCAGTCAGTCCAGAGAGAGATGGTTTCTCTTTGTGGAAGGAAGAAGGAAGAGGGTTTATGGTGTACACTGAGGCAAGATTCAGCCACCAGCCTGTGCTCCTACAGAAAAGTCGGGTAGATTGTACTGTGGTGCAGAGTGTGCCGATACACGCCCAGCCTTTAAGTTCGGAGGGCAGTCGGTTGGTATCAGAGTAGCTCTAAGGTTGGTGCTGCTGCTTCAGCCCAAGTGACGTGGGGTCCCTTGAAATGAGGGCACTGGCATGTGGCATAATGAAAGCCACAGGATCTGTATAGACACGAAGCTGTCTTTACATGAAACTTCCCTTTTTTTTCCTTAATGTCTGTTAAGAAATTTGCTGTTTATTCTTGATATCCTGTCTTTTTCAGCCCAGTGTCCTCAGAGAGCTGCTCAGTTGTATTTTACAGAAGGAAGCTGTTGGACACGTGCACAAAGGGATTGGGATGCTATAGGGCCATATCCAAGTGCTCCTGTCAACTTCTTCCCCGGCCGCCAGCCCAGTGACAGTTATTGCTGCACTGGTGGGTGCACGGTCACACCCGTGGTTCGCTGGCCTGCTCCTGTCCCTCCCGGCTGTTCACAGCCCCCAGATAGCCCCTGGGGGTTCAGGAAGCAGTGCTGGGCACTACACAAAGTGTGTCCTCCCAGAGAAGCATGGATTACGTGTCCTGAGGTGGTGCGTGGCCACTGGGTAGGATGGAGGCAGTTTTGTTGGCAGGAGGGCCAACAGCCGGGGGGCAGCAGCTCTGTGATACTCGGCAGGATTTAACTATGTACCTGGTCTAAGAGCAGGTCTGGGGAGGTACAAGGGCTTTTAATGCATTCTAAAATTGCTGTGTAGCTTGCAGGGATGGTAGAGGCTTCTAGCTGAGCTGTGGATACTGGGATAAAGGGAGCCTTGGGGAGGAGGCTGAAGCTTGGATGGCCTTGGTGATCTTCAGCTTGGCACCCTGCTCTGCCGCATCTGGGTTTCTGCGACATGTCAGGAATTTCTGCCCCAGCCCTGGGCGTATTTCTTCATTGCTTTTCTAGGTGGTGTTAGCTGTTGTGTCCTGGCCCAGCTGGTTCTCTGCCCAGGCTCAGGGCATTCGTGCTCTGAACCCAAACGTGAGGTGCCAGAGCTGTCTGTGCCCTGAGCCTGGAGCAGAGGGGGGATTCTAGTCCTTCCTTAATTTCGGGGGGGGGGGGGGGGGGGGTGTGGAGGGCTGTCTGAGGTGGGGAAGATGGAGATCTCCCCCCACCAGACAGGGGTGCTGGGCTGGAGGCAATGCCGTGTTGTGGGTGCTGCTTTGTCCTGCCTCTGCAGGGAGATGGGGCTGACTTGGTAGTTCTGCTCCTTTCCTCCTAACGTGGGAGGCTGATCCCTGCAGGCTCTAGGGCAGTGGGGCTGTGGGAGAGCCTTACTCCAGGGCTAGAGGGTAGGGGAAGCTGTAAGACTGGGATGGGGGGTGTGGAGGCTGGAAACCCTCTGGAAATAAGCATTGTGGGCATGATGAACAGGGTTAATTTCAAGTGAAGTGAAATTGCAGGTAGAAGATTGGAACAAATAATCCAGTTATTCTCAAGACCCAGTAATAAAGCACTGAAATCCAGATAAATGTTGTATCATCCCCATTAGATTTCTCTCTTGAAAAACAGTCATTTCCAGCTTTAAATCCTAGCTCTTGCTGGAGCAGGTCCTAGTGTCCGTAGGACAGTGCTGTGCTCCTGTTTCTTGCAAGAACAAAAGGAACAACCTTGTTGTTCCCTGAAACTGTAAAGGCCCAGTGCCACAACCACGTGCAATGCTGTGGCTGCTTTGGGAGTAAAGGAGTGAAGTTGCTGCTTTGCGTGCAGGATGTGGGTGAAACTCGAGGGGAAGGGAATGGTCATCTCTGTGTAGGTGATGTCTTGCTGTACACAGCAAGTCCACAGAAAAAATGATGTGGAATGAATGGAAGCAGGAGGGAATGTGATCTGTGATTGTACTCAATGTCAGGATCTAAAAAAGCTTCAGAGTAGAGCTGGGATTGAGAGCACTGGTCTTTCAAGTCCCAGAAAAGCGGGCAAATCCATCTGTTCCCTGGTCCAGTTAGCCAGAAGGGGAGGGGAAATGATTTCTCGTCCAAAGCAGTGCTTAGTAAATGCTGAACATGTTTATCTTTGGATTTTGGTGCTTGAGACCTGCTTTCTGGGGTTGTTTTCTCTTCTTGCCCTTTCTTGTACACCCACTTTGTGTGACACAACAAAGGGAGGCGGTCTGCAGGCTGGTGGTTGGAAGAAGAGTGGCTCATGGCCCTGTTAGCCCATGCTACTTGTAGGATAAGAATGCTGGAGAACTGCCATTAGGATAAAGTCTGAAGTGGCCCTGCTTTCACATGTATTGCATTTATATTTGAGCTAATTGCTCAAGTTCCTTTAGTGGTTTAATGCTTTTTATTTCTGCTGTTACAGCCTCTGTAATGCCTGTAGGGAGCCTTGAGTTTGGGTGTTAATAAGGGAAAATTAGGGCCCTTATTCTCCATGGAGAAATGCTCTTGGGCACTGTGGTGATTTCATGCCTGGAAGGAGCCATGTTTGCTGGATAACTTTTGTAACTTTAAACAACCAAATTAGCCTTGAGAAACTCTAGTTCTTAATCAGAGTGTTGAACTCTGCGCTCCGTGAGTTAGAAACATCAGGAGGCTTCTTGCACAAAGGGTGGACGTTCTGGTTGGCAAAGCAGGAAAGCAGTCTGATTTTGTTAGTGCTCGGGGCAGCAGCAACTGCTGGGTTAAGGCTGTTCACAATAGTCTGAGCACTTAGTAGGGTCAGGCACAAAGTCAGGTCAGCTGCTCTTGCAAAGTGAAGCAGCTGAGTGACACCTTCCTTCTGTTCCCACCAAAAAACTTTTCAAGAGTAATAAAGGACAGTGTGGACGTTAGAGATTTGGATAATAATTTCAGTAAATGGGGTTCCAAAAGTAATGAAAGTGTGGGGAGAAATGCCAGCAGACCCTGGGGTGTGTCTGTGTCTCGTGGGACTGCACACACAGCGACAGGCTGTTTTGGCTCGGAACGTTTGTTCTGGGCTTTTACCTGTATGAATCTTAACTCTGCCACTTCAGTATGGTCTGATCATGAAGCAGGGTGGGGAGGCCTGAACGTTCTGCCCTTGTGAAGGATGCCCCAGCGTGGAGACACGGGTGTATCCTTTGGGTCTGCCATGAATGGGGCTCTGGATTTTCAAAGTCCCTTTGCTGCTTCTTCCAGGTGAGCTGAGACATGGCTGCTGCCCAGATCCATCGGCCCATGGGGTCCTCCAGAATGCTGGGTGGGGTGGCTGTGACCTCACAATGCGCAGGGGGCACGCATCACAAAGTGCCATTGTGGTCCGTTGTGCCATCACAGCCACCCTGCCCACGGCCACCAGCATCTCCCAGTGCGACGCTGTGCTGGCACGGGCAGTGCTGGGGAGAGACAGGCTCTGAGCAGAGCAGCACAGCCCTGGCACAGGGACATCACTTCCCAGCCTCAGAAGACCGTGCGGGGCCTTGCTCTTCCCCTTGCTGAGCGCTTCCCCAGCACAAGCGTCTGCCTGGCCACGGCACGATGGGCCAGCTGAACTGCTGCTTCTCCCGGCGCGAGCCCGCTCCTTCTCTGTGGCACCCAGGCACGGACGGTTCCCAGCAGAGCCACGTGCCCGACGCCTGCGACTGCGTCCTTTGCAGGGGCAGCTCTAGTGGCAGCTGGTCGGGTGCCCTCGTGTCCCGACGGCATCCCGAGCTCCTCCGCTGCGAGTGCGTGGAGGTGACCCAGCGTGGGAGGACAAAGAGGAGACACCTCCTGCTTTTCCAAGACTCCCTTGCTATTGCCAAGCTCAGGTAAGAAGAGAAGAGGCCGGTGCTCACTCTTCCCAACTCCTGCCTCCAACACCAGCCCTTGAGAGACATCTGGCAAAGCCCTCCCAGGCTTGCCTTCGGTCCGATGGCCGAGAAAGTCCCAGGGAGGCTTCCTCGGTAGGGTCAGAAACCAGCGCTGTAAGAGTCAGGATGTCTCCCCGGCAGCAGGGATGTCACCGATTTGTGCGACCTGCTGCTCTGGGCCGCCCTTCCCAGGGCTCGGCCTGGGCGCAGTGGCTCTCCCAAGGGGGGACTGCCATAGTTGTGCCCCCAGAAGGCAACCTCACCATCAACCTCTGCTCTTCCTGGCTGCAGATGTGGCAGCATCTTCTGGCTGAAGCACAGGGTGCATCTCAGCGAGCTGTGGGTGCTGTGCAGCAAGAAGGCGGCATGCGGGTGTGCAGAAGAAGATGCAGCATTGGGCCTGGACTGCAGCAGTACCCTCGTCCTCGTCTGGCCCAGCAGCTTCCACGTGGTCACTTTCGGGTGAGTTGTGGTGACGTGTGGCACAGGCGCTGGGCTGCCTGACCCAGTGCTCACCTTCAGACCCCAGCTGGCTCCTCAGGCTCACGTCAGGGGGTAGGGGTGGGGAGGGAAAGCAGGGACACCGCTCTGCTTTTGCAGCATGAATAGGTTGTTTTCGGATCTGACCCACTCCTTTCTGGAAACAGGCTGTGCCCGAGGCATGCACTGTCAAAGGGCTGAGGCCAAGCATGAGCTGGGTGCAGGGCGTGTGTGTGTGCAGACAGAGTCGACCGATCCCCTTCCGTCCCAGGAAAGCCCAGGTGCAGTTCTGGCAGAGCTGGGCTGTCGTTCCCCACTCTGGAGAACACCTGTGTCTGCAATGGTGCTTCTCAGCCCAGGGGCATCCCAAAGGCTATAGAGCTGCAGGATCGAAAGGGACTCCTGGAGAGACGAGGCTCGGTGGCGAGCAGACCCTTCTTGGCTTTGATGTTCTTCTTCTGTACAAAGAGAGCAGAAAGACGCTTGATCCTACTGCCCCTGCTCCCTCTGTCAGTCCCTAAGCTCCCGGGCACAGTGGGAGCCTCTTTTTGGGAAGGCCCAAAAAGAAGGGAGGAGCAGCTTTTTTGGCTAGGTCTTCCTGGTGTCAGAGTGGCACAAGGTCCCAGGGCTCAGCTCCAGCCCCCTTCCCAGATGATGTGGGGAGGACAGCCCTGCTGTTCATGTACTCCAGCTGCTGGGACTGAGGCACAGCTGCAGGCAGGGAAAGGGGCCCTCGGGGAGTGGGGGGAAGCAGAGGCATCAGCCTGATGTCTTCTGCTTCTGCTAGAAGAACACATCACCCCTTGAGAGGCAAAGCTGATCCCAGAGGTCAGGGCTTTCCCCTGTGCGGCACACAGCATTGCACCCAGTTGGTGGCAGCAGGGCGTGACACTTGTTCTCTCTTCTGCAGCTCGCAAGAGGTGAAAGAGCTCTGGCTGGATGCCATCCTCAGGTAAGCCCCGCTGGAGAAGCAAACCTCTGGCGCCAGCGTGGCAGTGGGTGGGATGCCGTGGCTGCAGCTGAAAGGCAGCTCGAGAGCTGGGGGAGAGGTACACGTGCTGCTGGGGCAGCTGCGGGGCAGTGCTAGCCGGGTTCTCAGCCTTGCGTTGGTAAAGTAAGGCCAAGACGAGCCGGCTGTCACCGCTTGCTCCTTCTGTGCCCGCACTACTTCTTCGGCCAGTTTGACGCAAATGGTGCGGGACGAGCCGGCAGGGGAGAGAGCAAAGCCAGGTTCAGTGACACAGAGCTCTTCCTTTGTCCATTCCCTGTGTGCAGGCAAAGGAGCGGAGCCCAGGAGATGCGAATGACCACAGTGCCCTCGATGAATCTCCTCGTGATGGTCTTGGGCTTCTATAGATCTGTAAGTGTCCTGGTTGTTCCAGACAGGTCAGGAGAGGGACTCTGTTTTCTAGCACAGGCAATCAGAGAAGTTTCTCTCACTTGGCCTTTCTTCTCTTCTCTAGCCGGTGACGTTAACTGCCAAGACCATCAAGACTTTGGTTCAGTGCCAGGCAAAAGTAAGCAGTGGCTCCATTTCTTCAACCTTGGCGGTGTGTATGGGTGGGAGAGGCCTTAGGAGACTAAGCTTTTCTGGGGTGGGAAGCCATCATGACTCAGGCCGCTTTCTCCCTGGCGGCGTTTGGGCAGAAATCGCCAGTGCAGGGGTGGAGAGCACAGACGGGCAGCCTGTGTCCCCTGTGCACCATGCAGACAACTTGTGCCTGGCTATGGCTTTTCTGGATCACAGAGCAGCTGAGAAGGGTGCTGGGGCGGTCCCCTGTGGGGCAGATCCCGAGGTCAGTGTCCAGTGTCACCCCAAAGGGGGAAGCGCAAGCCTTTGGAGCGAACAGCCCTGTGGAGCACAGAGCCCATGACTCCCTCCTCAGGGTCAGGGCCCCAAACTGCAAGTCCGTGGGGTTAAGGGCGACCATCATCATTGACCTTTGGGGAGGAGTACCACTGAGATACGGAAAGGAACCTGGGAAGGATTTTTTTTTTCCTCCCACCTGTGCAGGTGAGCCTACATCAGTGTCCTCAGACTCAAAGGCACAGAGAAGTCCACGGGACAGACCTGGCCACGCAGCCAGCACAGGTGCAGCTGGAGTCAAAAGCACTGGAGCCCAAGGACGGCAGAGAGCACGACGATGTGCAGACAGGTAGAATGCTGTGATGGTTTTCACTTCATCTCCAACTCAAAGCCCGTAGATCCAGATGCACCTCAAACAGGCAGTTGATGGTGCAGTTGGGAGCATCGCCTCGGGTTGTATTTCTCTGTTGCCCTTATCCCATCCTGGGAGTCGCGGCTTTAATGTTAACAAACAGGGCAAACTAGAGTGACCCTTTGCAGAGATTAATTGACCTTTCTTCAGGTTTCGGAGCACATCCTGGCACACAAGCCAGGGCTGCTTTCCCTGCTCTTTGCAGCTGCTCATGAGACATGGCCTGAGCTTTGTGAACAGTGCCGCTGCTGGGGCCCCTCTGAGGCAGCTGCACTGAGGCCTTTCTCCATTGGCATAGCATTTCAGCCACAGTGACAACAGCTGCCACGAGTCCCTCCTGAGGAGGGCAGCAGCAGTGTGGAGCACACTGCATCAGAGGGCTGACAGATCCAAACAATGTCCCTCTTCAGCTGGGGTGTAGGTTTTGGCTGGTTTACTTCACAGGAGCCCTTCTGCGGCACGTTCTTGGCATGTAGTTTGTCCTGCTGAATCATTGGGCAGGGTCATGACTTTTAAAGCTCAACCAAGCCCAACACGTGTTGTCCCTTATGCCTTTGCTTTCCAGAGCTGTGTTCAGATGAGCCTGGGGACCGTGGCATAAAGGTGGAGATGGTACGTCAGGCAGACGTGCCTCTCGAGCAACCACCCTCTTTGCTCTCCGGCCTGGCAGGAGGAGAAGGAGCCACGGCTGGGCAAGCTGAAGAAGGAGAGGTATGAGGCAAAGCTGGGCTCACAAACCCCACAGCAAAACAACCTGTATCTGCAGCCAATTTCTGAGGCAAAAGCAAGGCAGAAGACTGCTTTCTTGGAAGCAGTCGTGCTCCGGTGACTGTGCCTTGTTAGATGCCTGCTCAAGAGGACAAGCTGGAGAGCCATTGTCTTCTGTACCTCGTGCAGTTGTAGGTCAAGCAGTTAGTTAGCTTAGCCATGGTCGTGACGATAACGCCCTCCACGAATACTCGCACGGCTCTGAAATTCAAACAAGCATCCTCCTACCTTATAGCCTAAGCAGGAGCGCACATGCACCTGTGATTTCCAAGTAGTCAGTGGATGATAGGAGTAATTCCCAATCAGGAGGAAGCAGAAAAGGCAAGCCTGTGTTATTCCTTGCCATTCAGCCTCCTACATTTGTGTTTTTCAATCCTGCCTCCTAAGGCTGTAACAGGATATGCCGTTTGCTCTAACAAGCAGGGTAGAAAATAGGAATGCTGGATAATGCAGAAAATCCCAGACCACCTTCCGCTTGCCCCAAGGCTACCTGCCATCTCTATTTGCAACCCCAATAAAGCCACGTGTCTGGAGATCAGGGCATGCTAAGGCAGCAGGGAAGGCTGAGCTGGGCCAGTCACAAGACGCTTGCTTTTCAGACTTACCAAAAAGAAAGCAGGTATGTTGAGGAAGAAGCTCCCCTCTAGCCCATGGGGGTTTAGCTACTGCACACGCTGAATGCGAGCCTGCTTTCCAGCACTTTCTCCTAGGAGTGCTTTTGACAGATATACAGGCTGGAGGGACCAGATGCTTCATGTCCTGATGTCCTCGATCCTTATGTTGTCTGCGGAGCCATTCTTCCAGGTCAGAGAAGTGGCAGCTAAAGCCAGAATGTTTTACAGGTGGCATTTTCTTGGCAGGAACCTTGTGAGGGCCGGCAGGCACAACCAGGGCAGGCACAGGAGGAGAGCTCCAAGAAGACAGCAGTGTGGGCCTTTGCTCAGCAGGTCTCGGCCGAGCTTGTGGACTCGGTCTTGAAGAGCCACTGTGAGAGGGGCCGTTCTTCTGACCACATTGGGAGAGGTTTGTACAACTTTTTACTCTTTCAAATGCAAATGGAGCAATGTAACCAACAGAATAGTTGTCAAAGAGACTGGGCAGTCCTGCTCCGTAGGTGTGCTCAAAGGAAACTGTATTCCTTTCCCATTGTAGCTAGGCAGGTTGCTGCTTTTTGGACCACTGCCAGTTGGAAAAGACGCATTTCTGCTCATGGGTAGTGTCTCGTTTTGGTTTTCGTTCCCCAGGAGGAGCTGCTTTGGCATTGCTGCGAATGATGCAGCTGGCTAGCACAAGCAGACTGTGGCATGGGAGATCTCTAGCGTAATACCTGTAGTTGGGCAGGCCGGACACAGAGATAGCAGGGTTTTGCGAGTCTTTCTGCATCTTTGTTCAGGATGACCAGAGCAAGGGAGAAAAGGGTTGACATGGGAAACTCATAGAGTTCCTGTTGTTTAACTGAAGGGCCATTTTTGAGGTTGAAGGGGCTCTGGCCCAGCTCCATAAAGGCAGCAAAGGTGGGGAACCTCAGCAAGGAGTTAAGACAGCTCATGACTCCTGAGAGGTGTCATCTGGCTCTTCCAAAGGGAGTGTCTTTTAAGGAGCAGGGTGGTCAGCCTGGGGATGCTCTTGGGGACAAGAGCAGTGGTGACAGCCAGCCATGGCTCCTGTCTCTCTTTCAGGCTCAGCCAACCTGTGCCAACTGCCCAGGCAGGAGCAGCCCTTCCCAGCATCCTGGGCACCCCCGGCAGGGTGGGCACCCCTGGCCGCCCCCCCAGTGCTGACACCATGTGACGCTGACTACGAGGACATGGTGAGGTTGTTTGAAAGCCTCGGGATCTCCAACACGGCCACCCCAGCGGGGGCTCCTGCTGGCAGCAACGTCCCCCCAAGCAGCGATGTCCTCCTCAGCCACTCTGCTGAGCCCACCACCATCACCAGGGAGCCCTTGGAGCCATGCTGCAACGTGGGGACGGACCTGCAGCCTGGAATGTCCCAGCCTGGCAAGCTAAAAAAGCAGGCGAAGAAGCGACGCAGGAGACCCTTGCCACGGAAGAGGCCCTTGCCACGGAAGAGGCCCTTGCCACGGAAGAGGCCCTTGCCACGGAAGAGCCCCTCGTCAAACTCACGCAGAAATCACAAGATTCTGGTGGCCAGACATCGTCTGAGAAGGGACAATTAGAGCCACAGCAGGGCTGAGGTGGCCGGGGGCGGGGGGGGGGAGGCAGGCAGGTTATGGTGGTAGTGGCATGCTGTTATATTAGAGGAGATTTCATGACACTTCTGCTCTGTGGTCCATTAAATGCCATTTCTCCAGAACGGCTCCGTGCCTGTGTGGGAGAGGGAGGGAGCGCAGGGAGCACTGGGAAAGGGCACCCAAGGGGTGCAAAAGCCCTGCTTGGCCGCAAACCAGAGGCCGCCAGCCTGAAAGGCAGCAAGTCAGGGGCAGGCAATGGCTGGGGGTGACTCCCCTATCCCCTTCCCTTCCCCAGGGGAAGGAGCCCTTTGGCGCGGGAGCCAGGACAGACACAGCCCAACGCAGAAAGCAGCATGCAGCACCTGGGACAGGGACGGACCTTGAGGGGCCGCGGTGAGGGGGGATGGACAAGCACAACCACAAGGGCTGCCAGGCCTTTGTCTTGAGCATGAGCAGTGTCCCCGCCAGCGGGGCCGAGCTCTGTGCAAAGGCCTCAAAGTCTCAAGACAATTGCGCCTTTCCTCAGGTCCCACCACACTTGGCTCTGGAGCCCGCCTTTGCCTCACTGCCACAGCAAAAGAACTCCAAAGCAATCCAAAGCCTTTCTGGGTCTGGCTTGTTGCCGGTGCAGGGTGAGGCCCCCGTCGGGGCAGTCCCCCAGCACCGGGGATTTTTGGTTAAGGGATGAGTTCTCCGAACGCAGCCCGCAGGGACCGTTGGCAGAAGCGGTGAATGCAGTCCTTGGGGTGGCTTGAGGACTGTTCAGTCCTTCCCCTGCCACCCTCCCTGGCTGAGAACAGCTGCAGCATATCCAAGGCAAAGAGCAGAGCCCAGGTCTGCACCAGTAGCCCTTTGCTAGGACACAGATAGCTTGAGCGGAGCCTGGACCTCCTACTGGTTTCAAACAGCTGCTGATTTCCCAGCTCTCTAGTCTACCCAGAGCTCCCTAAGGCCTCCCTGAGGGAGTCCACAGCTCCTCCTCCTAGTTTAGTAGCATCAGCAAACTTACTTAAAGTACATTTCAACTTCTGTGTCCTGACCATTCATAAAAGTGTTGCAGAGCACTGGCCCTAAAATCAAGCCCTGGCAACCCCACTGGTCACAGGAGTGAGCCAGGGGCTGCGTGGTGCTTTGTGGCCGGCTGGGTGGGATTAAACCCCGACAAGAGCAAGAATTCCTCCCTATGCCATCCATGGCCTTCATTTCTCCTCTTTTCTGAATGAGCCAGCTACAGAGAGCAGATCTACAGCCATGCACACAAGTGCAGCAGTTTAAGACCAAGCAATGAAAGGTAATAAATGACACAGGGAATTTCAGGTTAGACAGAACTGAGTTACACAAATAGGAATCGTTGCCTAGGTGTAAGAATTAGGACTACTGAAATTTGTGTTTGTCTCAAACTTTGTACCTTGTGGTTTTGGAGAGGAAGTAGAGACTCAAGTCACTATAGCGACAGTGCCCTGTCTGAAATAGGCAGGTCAGATAGAAACCCAAAGTCTAAACGTGAGCTAAAAGCCCGAACCAAAAAGCTCACCCTGAAACAGGCGGCTCAGATGCAAACCCGAACCCTCAATGTGGGCTAGAAGATGAACCGAAAAGCTCACCCTGAGATAGGAAGTTAAAATCCAAACCTCAACTCTAAACATAACCCAAACGTGAAACCCAAATGTGAAATGACATAACCTCCCGCTGCTCCTTTCCGGACCGCTGTGACCGCCCCTCGCCAGGCTGCAAGAGATGTTTTTTCCAGCTGAACTGAAGAGCGCATCAGCCTGCTCCTGGTGACACACGGGCGTTGTGTCAGTGCTCGGGAGCATCGGCTCGGCAACAGATTCACAAAAATAAACACAAAATAAAATGAAATAAGATCTAAAGACAAAACTCTGTTTCCACTTGCAGCCTCTCTGATTTGTGTTGCTGAAAGTGATTTTGGAGCTGAGCAATCCGGAAGGTAAAGAGCTTTGCTGCTGTTGGGACTGAAGTAAGGAACAGCCTAAAGCAGAGCCTTCCTGGCACAGGAAGATGCGTCCCCAGAAGAGACACAAGCCCTAACACGGGAACAGACCTGTGTCTGGCTGAAAATTCGCACTCCAAGAATCACAAGCTTCTGCTCCAGGGGCAGCAGAGCACCAGCTCAACTGCGTCGTCGTAATTTTACCCCCCCCCCCCAAGAAGGCAGAACATGCGCTATCCTTTAAGGCTGCAGAACGGTAACCAAAGTGGAGAAAGGCTTTGAAATTAAGTCAGGATGGCACTTGCTCAGTCACACTGGGAGCAGGTGCAAGGCAGGGAAGACAGCAAAATGGAGATTATTCCTTACTCACACAGAGCTGACTCGGACTCAAGTCAGTCTTCCTCTTCTCCTCCCTCCAAATCAGGCATGCCCTCAGGCAAGAAGTCCAGATTTTGTAGCCATCTCTGCAGACAAGCAAAAAACGACCCTGGCTCCGCTTTTGCGGTATTTAGGAAATTGCAGAATTCAGCAATTGCAGAATTCCAAGACTTCATTCCCATTTCAGTACCCATCTACGTGCATCGGCACAGGATAAACTAAGAATCACAGCGCTTCCAATTTGCTGTGACCCAGCAGACCTCCAGGTTTCCTTTCAGAGCACACGAAGGTACATCTCTCTGGGCATCACGTGGCATCATCATCATCGCCAGATGACTTGGCGAGCTTGTAAGCATCCGAACGGCTGCCAATGCGTTGATCCGTAAGGCGGTGGATGAAACGCAGCTGGATCCCACCCTGTGCGCTCCTGCAGGCAAACGTCTGCTCACCCCTTAAAAGCCACCGCACGACCCAGCCCACAGAGTGGGCAGCAAAGCCAGGGATTCCCTCGTGCACCTGAAGACCAGAAAAACATTCCCCAAAATAAGATAAGGGCCACGCTCCTTTCATGTTCGCTGTAACATGTACCAAGTGAGGCAGTAAGATCCCCTTCCCAGCATCACTGACACACACACACGCCCCCAAAGCTACTTGAAAACAGCTTCTGTAACAGAACTGCCGGAAAGCTCAGCTTGAAGTAGCTGAACTCGACGGCCGATGGATTTACAGGTACAGAAGATAAATGCTCGCGGCCTTTAACAACAACGACTTACCACTGCCGTGTTATTGCCACTGAGCAAAATCTGGTCTAGCTTTGTGATTCTTCTGCCCTCAGTAGAGGCAGCAGAGTGATTCTTCTGCCCTGCCGTAGAGTTAGAAAAAGCAAGTAAGAACACGTAACCAGGGACACTGATCCCAGCTTTCATCACAGAACTGCCATCAATCTCTGCATTAAGAGGGCAGCTGCTGGAACCAACAAATACATCAGCCACGCTGCAGCATCATCTCGAGAAACCTGCGTAAAGAAATCTACCTGGCCACTGAAAACATGCCTTGTACTTTTCTGCTCAGCACACAGATACTCAGATTTACCCTCGAAACCTTGTCAATTTCTTGAATGCCACCGATACTCAAACTGGCTTTCAAATAGCAACAGCTCACGGCACAGTAGCAAATATCCTTAACTTTTCTGCCTTTTGAAATCTTTGCCTTGGGGAAATGTAGCAGCAAACAAATGAGCTACTGGGAAGTTCAGCACACAACCCATCCAAAATTCAGGCTGCAAATTAAGAACCTGATTACAAGTAGGAATCATGCAACCGCTAGGAGAGGCTGTCTGACAGATCACCCTCTATAGGTTAAGTCCAAGGGAGAAACTCCTCAGCTGGCAAGTACTCCAAAAATATAGAAATATATAGAAAATACAGAAACCCTTTGGTTATAGATCTTACACACTATTTTTCCTCAGGCAGCCCAATGCCGGCATCTAGCAACAAGAGTAACACCCTAGCTGAAAATCGAGTTTTGAGGAAAATTAGGCCAGAATGTTAAAATCAAAATACCTAGAAAACCCCAGAATACTACACTTAGCCCGTACAAAAAGGCTGGGTGCAGTGAGCTCAAACCTCTCCACAGCAACGGCTGAATTGGGCCGAAGCCTCAAACGTTTCTGCTGCAGGACACGGACACAGTCACCAAACCCAGCGGTGTTCCTGCCGTTCCTGTGTCGCTCCTCACCACGTCTAAACCAGTATATCCCTAAAACTACGTAAATTCTAAACATGAAATTATATAGAATCTAAATCTGAAATCTCAGCCTAAAATCCAGACATAAAATCTAAACATAAAATTGCGTAAAATCTAATTGTTAAATCTAGATGTAAAATCTAGACTTCAAAAGTTAAACTTGAAATCTAAATGTAAAATCTAATCCTAAAATATAACCTAAAATCTCGGAAGTAAAATACAATCATCATATCTAGAGGGAAAATCAAACTGTAAAATGACATAAAACGTAAACATAAAACCAAAACCTAAAATGACGTAAAATCTAAATGGAAAATAGGACAAAAGCTAAACCAAAAATCTAAATCTAAAATCTAGACCTAAAATCTCACTGTAAAGTGGCATAAAATCCTGCTGCTCCTTTCTGTACCTCTGTGACCAACCTTCGGCTCGGGAACAGATTCAGAAAAATAATCTAAATGGAAAATGACATAAAATCGACAGATAAAACCTAAACAAAAAAGGTAAACGCTACACCTAAAATAACAGACTTCCCTCAAACAGTATTTCTAACCTACCCAAGTAAGGGGATGCCAATACTTCCAATAGGTTTCATAATCCATAATGTAGGTCTTTGGGCTCAACTAGAGATCCTGATTTCCAAAAAGAACAACAAACAGTGAAACACCCTCTTCCCCCACAAAAAAAGCCCACACCAAACCAAAACCTTCCTGCCGTCATATTGGCACGCCGGGGCTGTGATCTAACCTGCTTTGAGCCAGCTCTAGAAGCAGAAGGAAAGGTTGCTTCCCAGTCCAGGCACAGCAAGAGCAGGCTGCTCCTGATGGGATGGGGATCTCCGGGACAGCAGGACCTACCTCAGCACCCCAGTAAGGCAGCAGGGCAGCCCCAGAGGTGGCTACAAGTCCAGATCACCAGGCAAAGCCATAGGGACAAGGCAGGGCCCATACCAAGCCAGGAAGGTAAGTCAGGATCACGGCCAGCCAGCGCAGCCAAGGTCAGACACAGTCCCGCAGGGGCCAGGCAGGCCTACAAGGACAAGACAGACGGACCAACAGCCAGCATGCTGGGGCTGGGAGCAATGAAGACCCACACTCCCACAGCACTGCTCAGGGAGAAGGTTATAGCCTCAAGCTGAGCTTCAGTGGAGCTCCTGGGCTGGGGGCAGGCTGGGGGGAGACCCCAGGAGAGGCTGAGCAGGGTCATTAAGGCTGTTCTCGCCCTTGGGGCCCTGGAAGTGAAGGTTCCCCCCAGAGGGGAAAAAGGGTTTTAAAAGACGGAACAAATATTCCCATTCCACTATGAGGAAAGCAACTCTACTTATATCATGGGCACTGGATACTGAACTAAAATCAAACCTATCACCTGGAATCTCCGTCCTACCAATCCCAAGGCGCTCGCTTGTCCAAGCTCGTTTCCAAATCCTGCAAACTTAGGAGAAGAACCCATATTCCTTCTCGCTTCACCATCAGCATGTGAAGCGGCACTCCTAAAGAAGTCACAGGCAGCTCAGTGTCCAAGGAAGGCTTAAACAGGGAATACTTCTTCACCGACCTTTCAGAGTAGCCGGAGGAAACCCGCCTGTCACTTTTGAGTGCTCAGGAAACGCGGGATACCTTTACAGTACAGATTAAACATTACTCAGAAAAGGACCACAAGAAAGCTGGCTGCATTCATCTTACACGACGGTCCTGGTACCCAGCACTATCTCCTCAATGCACTTGCAGGAAAGTGGACCTTTCCACTAAGCACAGCTGATTGGATAGTCCCCAGCTGCCCCTGGAGAGGAACAACCCCAGGCACCAGTATATGCTGGGGGCTGCCTGGCTGGAAAGTGGCTTTGCAGAAAAGGACCTGGGGGACACCAAGTTGAACACAAGGCAGCAACGTGCCCTTGCTGCAAAGGCGGCCAACAGCACCCAGGGCTGCCTTGGGAGGAGTGCTGCTGGCAGGCTGAGGGCAGTGATCCTTCCCCTCTGCGCAGCTGTGGAAGCAGAGCTAGAGGCGACTTGGAAATTAGACTTGGATTAACGGTGCAGCAGTGTTCCCCTGCTAAGGAAGGGCACAAAAGCAGAGTGCGGCGGGTACACAAGGAATCCATTCCCCAGGAGCTCCCCAGGCAACCTTGGCTGTTGGCAACATCAGGGGAGCTTGATGTGCTGACTCTGAGAGACAAACGGCACGGCACAGAGGGTGGGGGCGGCCAGGCTCTGCGGTACCGCCCTGGGATGGGAACTGGATGGTGCTGCGGAACCGATAAGCTGCGTATTTGCTACCCGGGGCCGACGCTGTCATTCCTTGAGAGAATACTGTCCTTTGGGTGGACTTTGCCCATCATAATCTCACTATAATCCCAGAACCTGCCTCCATCCCAAAAGCTACCCGCCTTCAAGGTGCGGCCACCCCTCGCTGAACTTGTGCCCTGAATGTCTCTAGCCCGTACCTCTAAAAGTGAAGCGAGAGAGTTGGACACCAATCATAATGAGGGTCTGCACAACTGGAGTCACTCAAGCTCCACCTCAAAAGTAAAAAATAGTATAAAAATAGCTTAAGAGAGGAGGATGTTAGGGAAGATGTCATCGCTGACAAGTCACAGACTCTTAAAACTTCTGGGATCAGTCGACAGGCTGAGCCTCTCTTTCCCCCCACAGGGACGCCTTTGGGTAAGACTCAAACACTCGCTTGCACCACATGCTCCCCAGCAAACTTAGAAATCTCTGTCGAGTTGCTTTTATAACTTAGTGTGTTTTATAGCCAGGCTGTGTTACTCTTACCTGAAACTTGCACGTGCTTTGCAGACAGTGAGTTTATCACCAGCAATCCAACCAACTTGTGTGTCTGTCGCCTTAATAAAATACCTCTATTTGCAACTCTGCAAAACGGCGTCAGTCAAAGTCCCTGAGTGGAGTCCGACAGGTAAATGTCACATTCTTGTCTGGACTCACAGAGCCCAACTGGACATCACTCAGCATCTAAGTCCAGCGCCCCCAGCCCCTCTGATATCCGAGGACAAGCTGGAACACAAGGGGGTTTATTTTCTGCTGAATTTCTTTGTCCTTTAAAGTGACAGCAGCACTGGTCAGGCCACAGCAGGAGTGCTGGCCATCCCCGGTGCTGCCCGGCGTCGCAATAAAGAATCCCTGCTTCATAACACTGAGTTGTTACTGAGTTTCTCAGCTTCACTTCCACTACTGTAAGCCTGCTTCCAGCGACTGCCACACCATATTTTCAACCTCTGTGACATCACAGGCACCTTTACAGCAACTTTCCAACAACATAACCCTGCTTCCAGAGCCTGCCACATGATATTTTTAACCTCTGTGACATGACAGACACCTTTACTCTACTCTTCCACCGCCGTCACCCTGCGTCCAGCGACAGCCACACCATCTTATGAACCTCTTGGACAACACAGGCAACTTCACAGCAGCCTTCCAACAACTTAAGTCTGCATCTAGAGCCTGCCACACCATGTTGCCATCGTCTGTGACATCACAGGCACCTTTACAGCAACTTTCGAATAACGTAAGCCTGCTTCCAACACCTGCCACATCATATTTTCAAGATCTGTGACATCAGAGGCACCTCTACTGTAACCTTCCACCACACTAAGCGACTGCCACCCCATATTTTCAACTTCTGTGACATCACAGGCAACTTCCCAGCAGCCTTCCACCACTGTAAGCCTGCGTTCAGCATTTGCCACCCCATATTTTGAAACTCTGTGACATCACAGGCAACTTCACAGTAACCTTCCAGCAACGGGAGCCTGCATCCCGCGCCTGCCCCCTGATATTGTCAAACTCCGTAACACCACAGGCAACTTCACAGCAGCCTTCCTGGAACGTAAGCCTGATTCCAGCGCCTGCCTCACCATATTTTCAAGATATGTGACATCAGAGGCACCTCTACTGTAGCCTTCCACCACACTAAGTCAGCTTCCAGTGACTGCCACACCATATCTTTAACCTCTGTGACATCACAGGCAACTTCACAGCAACCTTTCCACAACATAATCCTGCGTCCAGTGACTGTCACACCATTTTTTCAACCTCTGTGACGTGACAGGCTCCTTTACTGTAGCCTTCCACCACTGTAAGCCGGTTCAAGCGACTGCCACACAATATTTTTAACCTCTATGACATCACAGACACCTTTACTCTACTCTTCCACTCACCTTTAGAGACCTGAGGTCCCGGGGAGCAGTCCCAGACTCCTGCAAGAGACATGCAAAGAGAAAATCATCTTGGGTAAGGAAAGGCCCTCCGCCAGAATACACCCGAGATTCCTCCCAGGTACCTCCCAGAGTGCTTCGACCTCTGTTTAGGGGCCTGAGAACCCAGGTAGCAGCCCCAGACTCCTCCAAGGAACCTACCCGAGATCATTTCTCCCTTTGGAGACAGAGCTCTCCTCCAGGATCCACCCAAGACTCCTCCCAGGTATCTCCCAGAGTCTTTTCACCTACGTTTTAGCACCTGCGATCCCAGGTAGGAGTCCCAGTCTCCTCCAAGTAGGCTACCTAAAATATTTTACCTCTTTTGCACAAAGTTCTCTCCTTCGTGATGCACACAAGACTCCTCCGAGGCATGTTCCCAGGTCTTTTGACCTTAGATTTAGGGACCCGAGGTCCTGGGTGCCAGTCCCAGACTTCTCTAAGGAAGCTACCCAAGAGGTTTTTTCCTCTTTGGAAGAAAACTCTCTCATCTGCAAAGATCACTAGGCTCCTCCCAGATATCTCCTGGACTTTTTTGATCCCTGTTTTTGGTACCTGAAATCTCACGTATCAGCCACCGATGACTCGAGGAAGCTTCCTGAAAATTTTACCTCTTTTGCAGAAAGCTCCTTCATCTGGGATGCTGCTGAGACTCCACTCAGGCTTGTATTGGGGTATTGTGTCCTCTGTTTTAGAGACCTGATATCCCGAGTACCAAATCCAGGCTCTGTGCTGTAATAGATACTGCTACCAATGCCACAAATTCCCCACTAGCAAGTGTGCCCGGTATTAAAGAAGCAAGTGTGTGTGTACAAATCTCTCTGCCAAGCTATTACAAGTAATTATCAACAATCAATTGCTGTAACAATCACCATTGGCAACAACAGATAACAGGAACACCAAGTGTCTGGATAGTACTACAGTCAATGCAAACTTCTCTCTAAGAAAGCAAATGTACCAGCGCTAGGACAGGATACACTTGGGATAGGTTCCTTCTAGGTCTACATGTGGTACACACTGCATGGGAGAGATCCCTGAAGGGGAACCAGCTGTCCCAGAGGTGAGGGGACAAACTGAACCACTCCCAGCAGTAGGCTCAGAGGGGGGCCAAGAAAGCAACAGACAGAGTCTCATGACTTACCCACAATGCTGGGTGAAAATTAAGTCATTTTTCTACCATAGAGACCCCAGAAGGTGTACGACACCACTGCTTTGAGCAGTCAAGCGATGCTGGTAATTCCTGTGGTTCACCGGGGCACATGATGGTATTTTGTTCTCTCAGACCAATTTTTATTTTCCCAGACTGTTTTCCCTTCCTTGCAGTGAGAAAGGCCAATGGCAGTTACCGATCCTTACTTTCTCTTTTTCCACACTATTTTTCACATTTTCAGGTGACCAGTTGCTGTTATAGTCCCTAGTTTTGCACTCATCAATGGTACCTCAAGATGTCTCCTGTTCCTCGGTACCGTTACCGAAATGGATTTGCTGCATTTTCTTCTCTTCTAGTTCGTGCACGGGTGCCGAGAGAAGGCAGCAGAAGGGCACGCTCGTTAAAAACCCTTTTTACTGCCAGCAATGAAGGTGCCTGCCGGCAGGGAGCACAAGAAAGAGCCCCTATTACAGCTCTTTCAATTCTCTGCACTTCTCCAAAACCCCAGCGGATTACTGCCTCAAAACCCCTCACAGCATTCCAGCCACGGTGTCAGAGAGGTCGCAGCGGTGCCAATGGTAGAGCTGGGGAGAAGAACATCTGCGGGTGGATAAATACCTCTTAGTCAAAAAATGGGGTGTGACTGTCAGCCCACAGCCAGCCTGAGCCCCGCTTCCATCACCATTCCCAGGACAGAGCCTGCTGCCAAGGCCCTGTTGACATTATTGTTCATCCCCTCTGCTCTGCCACAAAAATGACCAGAGGGATGGAGCACCTCCCCTCTGAGGACAGGCTGAGAAAGTTGGGCTTGTTCAGCCTGGAGGAGAGAAGGCTCCGGGGAGACTTTATTGCAGCCTTTCAGTACCTAAAGGGGGCTTGTAAGAAAGATGGGGGAAATTTTTCTAGCAGGGTCTCTAACAATAGGACAAGGAATAATGGTTTTAAACTAAGAGAGGGCAGATTTAGGCTAGATAGAAGGAAGAAATTTTTTACATTGCGGGTGGTGAAACACTGGCACCGGCTGCCCAGAGAGGTGGCAGAAGCCCCATCCCTGGAGACATTCAAGGTCAGGCTGGACGGGGCTCTGAGCAACCTGATGCAGCTAAAGATGTCTCTGCGTCAGTGAACATCTATGCACTCTTTTGATGCCTTCAGAATTTTTTGGTGCTTTTGATACCTGTGACCTGTTCAGAAAAGGTCTGACTTGTAGACATCTCCCAAGGACAGAAAACCCTAAGAACAGATTTGCATCTTCAGTTGAAAGTTGTTGTCAACTGGACTTTGGTGAATCTTTAAATGTTTAATATAAAAACCAGGAACACATGGCAGTTTAAATACGAATTGGCCATCAAAGGTCACAAATTTTTCCAGCACAAAGGTCTCCAATTTGTTCTTCAGGAATAACTGACTGCATGAACCTTGTTATTACCTTCTCCTGATGGCTCAAATGGAGATGATGCACTGGTTGCAACAGTAGTGTCTCTGGTACAGTCTTCAGAGGTATTGAAGGCTGTTCGGAAAAACTTGTGACCCCTCACACTTCAAGATTTGCCTTTTCTTTGGTAAGAGAAATGGTAAGTGTTGCAGTCAAAAGTTTCTTAGCCCTCCAATGATCACCAGGGTTTACTGCTCTGCTGTAGAAGTACGGCTGAGCAATCTCTTCCGTTTGGGACAGGTAACTAATGTGTCTCTGCTTTTGTCCTCAAAGGCTGAGTCGCAGCTCGTGCCTTGCAGGACAGCTGTGTCTGCACTGCAGTTGATGTGTTTAGTTCCATCAGCAAAGCTCTCCATAGTACCCGCCTTTGTGACAGAAGCCGTTGTTCAAGGTGCTGGAATTGGGGTGCAGATGAAGAGTTCCTCAAAGAAGAAAGGTCACTTCTCTGGGAGCTGCACGGTTCTTAACAGCGATGTCCCTGTGTGTTTCACAGCTGGGCTTCCTTCCCTGCAGTTGTGAAGTCCCACACAACGTGGGTTCAGTTCTAGCGAAGGGAACCAGGATTGTAGCCCTTAACATCTTTGGACATAAGATTGGAGTGGGCCTGCAGGACGTAGGTGTGATCTCCACAGCCCTGGTATTCATAGGACCGGTGTTCTTGTGACAGGAGGTAGATGCACACCCAGAAGTGGAATGTGTAACGCTTAAAATGTTTCTAAGAACTCATGTTCTTGTAAGGTCAGTATTCTTTTCTGCCTGAGCTGCAGGAGAAAGACAAGGAAATGTTGACACTGAGGAGCTCCTCTCAAAAATGTCATGCCCTAAGTGTGAGCTTGCTTTCCGTCTGGGCTATCCAGAACTCACTTTACAAGTAAAGCCTTGAGTTAGAAATCCTTCAGGGCAGAAATAACTTTTTTTTTTTTTTTACATTGTGCACTCATGTGCATGCAGGTAGCTTTCAAGTAACATTGGGCATTGCTTAACCAATATATTTGCTATGGAAAATATATTGCCATGGACACCATTTCAATGAAAACGAAGGAAGCGTTATCTTGGATATGCAAGAGCAGGAAAACCTGGGGGAGTGTTATAGTGTTATTTGGAGATCATGTGGAAGACTGGTAAATACACAATCTTGTTCAATCGGTGACAGTCTTTATGAATTCTTATTTTTCTAGAGAGCTCAGATTGGAAGAGGGATAGCTTGATCTGGTCTTGACTGTCCTGTAACTTGCCTAAATCTGTTCTCTTTTAATGTCTTTAGATGAAGAGAACCGATTTGCGGCTGAGCTGGATGAATTTGGGTCAGATACAGTGAGTGAAATCAATGTTGTTGGGCGAATTATCTTAAATGTTTGGAGAACGATGAGAAATGAGGTAAAGTTTCAAAAGGTTAATGTATTTGACTGGCTGGGGTTTTTTTAATTGTAGTAGATTTTGTTGAACGTTTCATGTAACTTGTGTAACTGCCTGTTCTCTGTTTGTACACCTTTTCAAACAGAGCATTCTACCACTGGGTGAGACTGGATGTTGCGTGTCACTGGGATGTAAAATACTGAAGCCCTTACCTTTCAGTCATGTTACGTGATGATGTTCCTTTTCACTCCTTTCTGAGTTTTGAGAACAACTTACCCGATTTCACAACTTGTCAAGTGTGGTGCTTTTACGAAATTAACTACTTGAACTTCCTTTAAGCTGTCAGACTTACTCATTGCTTTGCTGTTTAAGACCTTACATTTAATACTCAGATGGTTCAGTCCTTAGAAGTCTTGTTCTGACCAAATTCAGACTTGACCTTTGTGATTTACTTAGTTTAGCATATACTTTTCAACTGATGAGGGATGTTCTTTCCTGACTTGTAAATAGTTCGAGACTTCTCCGTATGTATGTTTACCTTTTTTAGCAAAGAATCCTGATACAAAGTTAATAAATTGAGTTGTCACAGTTTTTAAAAAGTAGGGATTTCTCTGACTGTGAAAGGCATCACGCAGGTTAACGCAGCCTCTGTGTTTTTCTAGGTGCATCTAATGAATTACCCTTTTGAAAACGTTGGGCTTTCATGTTCTTCATCACCGTTTTCCTTTATTTACTCTCCGAGTGCTGTCTGGTTGGTTTGATAATAAGGCAGATGTCTACGGGTGGATCTATTGATCCAGTTTGTTAGTTCTTTTTAAGGCCAGATCCTTAACATGGGAATAGGTGTAAGCTAAAGTCAGCGTAGGGAGAAATAATCAGTTTAGCTCAGGTACTGGAACAGTCTGTATGCAGCAACAGAACTTATTTACTCTGCTGTTGTGCTGTACTCTGTTGTGTAGTTGTACCCTCAATATTTCATCTCTCTGTATGTTTCTGTTTAAAGTACAGAAAACCAAAGCAAATGCTCAGTCCCAGTTCCAACGTATCTGAATAGATGGACCACTTTGAAGTTCTGGAAGGTTTTTATTTTGTATGTACTATTCCTCAGAAAGACTTTTAATGAACTGCCAGGTTTCTGTTTTACTTCACGGTGCATGCCAACAAAGCTAGGCTCCAAAGGAGAACAAAACAGTGTGCGAGATGTTAAGGCAGTAACTACAGCGGCTTAAAAACAGCCTTTATATGACATGTATCACACTGGGCTTCACTCTTCGCTGGAGTGATTTGGTGTTGTGTGGTGTGAACAGCTCATAAAGCTGAGTACTGATCTGAGTGTCATTCATGACATACAGATGATTTCTGTTAAAGTTAAATACTTTGCAACTAGGTGGAAACTTGGTTTAGTGCTGAAATTATAAATCTGTGTGCAGCTGAGATAGGTGTTGTTAATACAGAAGGTGTTATATTAACAGTTGTTTGGATTGTTAATATTGAAGGGGTTTGTTCCACCAAAGTCCACTCAGTTAAAAAACCATGTAAACAGGGGAAGAGAAACTAGAGTTTCTGTTTCAGTAGTCCTTTGGGGGAGTGGGGAAAACAGTACAAAGTGTGTCATTGAGATAGGCCTTAACAGCAGTTTGCTGTAGCACAGTCTGTGTCTATCTTTAGAATACATAAGTGTTTATTTGTGTGTGCCATGTTTTTGAAAGAGCCATGTGAGAATTTCCTGGGGGGGAATTTTGTTTGCTGGTTTGTAACAAGCTGTCATAAAACCACGTTGTTACTAGTAGAAAGAGCAACACTGTCCTGATGGTTTATAACGAGGCGTTGCCTTTCACACATGGAAAACGGTGGATCATTCTGTTGGCTGGGTTGGTGGGGATCTCCAGTTGTCAGACAAACTGGATTGGATTGAGGGAACGTGTGAGATGGCGAGACTTTTTGGCATTCAGTTCTTACACGTATGAACAAGGGGCTCCCAGGTAAGATCTGGTTTTCCTCACACTTCACAAAAGCATTATACAATCATTCTCCAGTACCTTTTTAGTTAGTGTATGTATTTTCGTAAGGTCACAGAAAACTGTTTTGCATGACATGAAATGCAAAGGAAGGGCATTCAAAAGCAGTACTAATGGACTGAATGGTTAGTCTCAGAGGTTAAAAATAGCTGTTTATTTTTAACAATGAGTGCCCCAGAGGTAATCACGCCAGTGAGTCTCTTCTACTGACTGAGTCTGAGAATGAATGCTTTTTAAAACAATAACCAGTAAGTTGAGAGCATCTTAGAAAGAGGAGATGATTTTCCTCCAGGGCAGGCAAAGCTGCATCGAGTGTGTTCTGAATGACACGTGCTGTGAAGCAGACCTCTGCGTGAGGTCTGACGGTAAGACAAGAAGGGCTCTGGCTTTATTAAGGACATGTGTCATGCAAGTCATGTGTGGTTCTGTTATTTCGATACCAGCATCAGAGGGAGCGGGAGCAGGACAGAGGGATACTTACACTGCTCTTCCTTTGAGACCCCAGCAGTTTCCAGCAATACCAAGGGCTTTCCTTGCCCAGATTCCGAGGGACTGGACCAACTAGACTGTTTTCATGGCTTCTCATGAGCCCTGAACAGCGCCTGAAACAAGAGACAACTACTCCCACTCATGTGGTCTGCGCTGCTGTTGTCTTCTTTCCTGCCCTCCTTCTTCTTTCCTGCCCTCCTTCTGCTTTCTGTCTTAACAGACTGTAGCTGAGCTGACCAGGACTGATTATTTTGCCAACTTCTGTGGACAAAAAGACAACTTGGAAACTGCTGTCCTGAGCAGACCAGCGTTGTCCTGAGCCAGCCTGAAACGGGAGTGTCTGAAGCTGCCGGTCCTTAACACTCCAACCCAACTCAAGAGCGTTGCCATCTTTTCCCTTTGACTGCAGTTGCCTGGGTCACCTCGTGCCCCAGTGCAGGTTCTTGTTGGTCTTGCTGGTGCTGGCCCTGTGTTTTGGGCGGGGGGCGGCCCTGGCCGCAGAACCCCGGTGGTGTTCAGTTGGTATTTGCCAGTTCAGCTCCCTGACCCGGTTCACCACGTTCCCCGAAAAGTGCCGCTGTTGGAGCGAGGGAGGAGAAACGCAGAGCTAGGGCCAGGGAGGGGGGGCTGGCGTGCTGCCGACGTAGGGGTGCTTGAGCGGTCACGGCTGCAGCCCGCAGAGCCTGTCCTGCCTGTCATTTTCTCAGATGGCCGTGCGTGGGGGTGAGCACAGAAACAGGCTGCATGTTCTGTCCTGACTGCTCTTTGCTCTTTCCTTCTGTGCACTCAGGTTTTGTTCCCACTGAAACTTTCCAGATCACATCAACAGCAGTTGCAGCAATTCCCAGTCACCTCAAATAATTTTTTTTCTCTCAAGAATCATCGATGCCATTTATGTAGATACTCCTTTTCTCCTTAGCTGGAAAAGATGTGAAACGGAATAGCACTAGGAACAGATTTCAGATATGTTATTTTTTCCGTATTTTTATATATCATATGAAGTTTTACAAGACCTTTTTTAAAGGTGTTTTTTTCTTTTATTAAGCTATCTTGAATATTCCGTAGTAGACTAAACAAATCTAACAGGGAGATGGTCATAGACCTAGGGATTATTAGTCAGATGACTGAAGAACTTGCTGAACACTAGAAAAAAGAAAACAAAACCAACCCAAACCCCTCGCTCTTGCCAGATCCAGTCCCTGAGCACCTCATCACACACCTGAGCTCAGCACTGGACACAGCTTAGTGCAAGGCAGCAGCAGCAGCTCATGCTGCTGCAGAGCTACACTTTGAGACCCCAACCTGTTTGTGAGGTAGCAGGGTCTGGTTAAAGCTGTTGGTTCTCTGAGTTCATTGATAACGTCAGAGTTAAAGAAATTAGACCGAAGCCATTCAGTACAATACTTGAATGTGTAGTGCGTCAGGCAGAGGGCTTTTGAGCAGTGATTGAGTTGCTTACAAAGAACAGAATCAGGATTACATGGGGCTGTTCTTTGTTATTTTGGGTTTTTCAGTCCTTTGCCACCCATGTGTGCAATTTTCAGCTATTTTCTTTTTTATTGTGGACACAGTGAATACCTGGCTATCAGTGCTTTTAAAGCCTTACTAAAGCATTGAGTAATAAATAAATAGGGCTGGTTTTTCTCATGTTGCTACCTCCACATGCAACATTTTGTGATGTCTCGAACAAGGTGACAGTTCTTAAACTTTTGGGTTTTTATGCTTCCTGTACTACTTGTGGCATCCTCAGGGAGAAAGCACGATACCCAGAGCAAAGCAGCAGACTTTTGGACTGGGCTAACTTGGATTCTTCCCTTAGTTCTCTTGCTGCAAAGCACGTTCTAGTTACTCCTCACGGTTAAAAGCTTGGAGGCACAATTACCAGCTGACACAGCTCCCGTGTCATTTCTCTGTTTTCCCAGATGTTGAAATAATAATGCAGTGCCTTATTCCTGGAATGATGACCGGGAAAATGCTCACCAGCTGCATGTTATACTGTGTTTTCTTCAGTGTTCTGCAAGTCCAACAAAAATACAGTTCAGTAAACGCTTGTTCCCTGACTGCAGTATGGCCATCCGCACATGTTGTTGCAGCCTGTTGGGTGTTTATTTTTCCACAGGTAAAAATTAGAAGTACTTGATTTTCAGTTATTAGGGCTAAATGATGAGGAAACACATGGAAAAGTTCCACTGTATGTGATAGAAAATGTACCTTAAAAGCGAGAGTGTGGCTGTTTATTTTGGAAAACTGGTTGTCTGTACTTTAAATTCAGGAAATGTGAGTGTGTACTCGCACAGTTGGATACAGCCGTGTTTACTCTGCATTTCTGAAATTACAGTGACTGTATCCAACCTGTTGTGCAGTATCGTGTGGAGTCCCTGGTGCTGCGTATTGCAACGCCAACGAATTGTGTTCCTGGGACACCCAGCATCCAGCAGCGAGCTCAAGGGAAAGCCCTGCAACGTGCTCCCTCAGTACCGGAGCCAGAATCCCGCTCCTGCGGCAGTGCTGTTCTCGTGTGAGCCTTCCAGCTGTTAGAGCCTTCCGCTGGGATAGCGCACAGCTACTGGTTTTCAGCCTGCCTGGGACAGGTTGAAAGCTTAGGGAAGTGAGTGGTTAATCTTTTCTCACAAACTTGAATTCCCTGGAGACTTTAGCATCTTTTCAGAGGTACTGAGAACCCTTGGGTGTCATTGGAAACCAGGGGCAGGTGTGAATAGCACCATTTTCTGCTACACAATAGAGATGATAAAAGTCTACCCTGTGGGTGTGTGCATGCACACACATATACCTATGCACATCAGTATCTATTTTTAATTAAACAGAGAATTAGACTCTGTTCTGTTAAAAAAAAAAAAAAAAATCAGCTCTGTATGTCCGTGTGTGTACAGCTGTCCCAATCTTGTGGTGAGGCCAGTTTTTCCTGTTGCTTCAGAATAACTTAGAATGTCACATAAATGTACTCCCTGTTTTCCAAACTGGACTGGTATTATTCGGCTGTATGTTAATAAATGATTGTTGTTCTCTTAACAGTTGTAGTTCATTCTGGTCTTAACTATGCAAAATGGAAAGATACAATGAGTTACTCTGTGTGGCCTCTCTTATGGAGCTTAACAGCGATTCTGTTGATTGGAAATCTCATGGGTCATTATAACATGTTATTTGTAATTGTACGTAGCTAAGAAATTTTGAATGACAGTATGTTTGTTTATGGCTGAGATTATAATTGTGACTGTATCCTTGGTAGTGTTACCAGCATTTAATGTGAGTTGGTGGGTTTCCTTGCTCGGGCTGTAAATGAAAGAATTGTCTTCATATTTCATTTTCCTCTTTATCAGACAGGATGCATTCCAATCTGGCCGTGCATCTCTCAGAGCACTTCCTGACTGACTGTACCAGATTAGAGATGATACCCCAGTGTCACCCAGTGGAGGAGCTTTTGTCAAGGCGACGATATCAGGGCTCTGTGACAGGCACTTTCCTTTTCTGTTGGCCGAGCAGCTGAACATCAGCTTGATCTTGTAGTTTCTATTTTGCTGCATTACGAGCAGACAGAAGGGGGGGAGGTTCAGTCTCCCGTTTCCCCATGTTTTTTGGTATTTGTCAGACAGCTGAACTTCTGGCAGTTCAGGCAATATTTACACTTTATGCTTTCATGTACACTGAAGGCTCATTTCATCAATAATTCAACTGTGTTTTACTTGTGCAGTTTGGGGATCAAACAGTAATTATCTGTGTGTAACACTTCATTCTTCCTCTGCCTGTAGAGCAGAATGTTTTCCTAGACAAAGAGTCCTGGTTCAGGAGATGAAACTCCCTGACCTGCTTTCTGTTGTTCTCGTTTTATATGAGGTGTCTGCTGGCTGCTTGGTAAGGAAGTAATAAATATGGCCTGGAGCTCTTTCAAATAATTAGCCAATCATCAGCATACACCTATTTAACGTAAACCACAAACTTCAAGTAAAGAATATTTACAAGATTTTTAAATTACAATGTTCCTTTATCATTTACCATTTGGAGAATGAACAGTTAACTCTTGAAGTCCCGTTTCAGTTAACAAGGGTATCTAACCAGGGGGTGAGTGGGGTTGAGGAGAACAAAGAACAACACGCTGTTTACCCTGCCCTTGAGAGCTTTGCCTGCATTCGGAGTTGCTTGTGGTCGTTGTGGGAAGAGCCAAACCGTTGGTGCCTGAAGCACCTTGCAAACTAATTTGTCCTCTGAACAGCGATTATCTTAACAGTTCTGGGGTTTTCTTTTACTGCTCACTCTTTAGTTTGGGCTTTTGAACGTGATTTTTTCCTTGGTTCCCTTTGTGGCAGCCTTCAAGAAGAAAGGGTGTGCTGGCGGGAGTGCTGGGAGGGATCTTGGAGCCGAGGACGGCGGTGCAACAGCCCGTGAAGGCTTATGAGCCTGACAAGGCTGTGACTGGAATGCCTGCAGCTCGGCAGTCGGGTCTGGAATTTACAGCTGACGTCACGTGCGGTGCCAGCGGTGCTGATGGCTCTGGAGGAGGGCCGGCGGGGGCGGGGCGGCGCTGCCGCCGGGGCGGGCGCTGGGACGCGGCTCTGTCCCCCGGGCGCTGCGGGGGTCCCGGCTCCCGGCTGGTCTCCGCCGGGCGCAGGGACCGGGAGAGGGTTTGGGGGCGGTGGGCGATGCCGAGCTGCCAGGTCGGAGCCGGGCGAGGAGAAGGCCCGGCCTCTCGCTCATTCACGTCAATCGTTGCCGTTAAAAGGATTTGGGCCTCGGGGTGCGAGCCCTCGGCCCTGCCCCCTCGGCGTGTCCCCTGAGCTCGGCCGCCCCTCGCCCCCCCCCCCCCCGCCCCGAGCGGGAGCGCGGCCGGGGACGGAGCGGAGCGGGCTCCCCGGCACCCCGCGCCCCGCAGGCGCCTTTCGGGTGCGCCATTAGTGATAATAATATCCGTTCTTTTTGTAGCGAGATTGAGGATGGATGGGGGAAAGCGATGGGAAATAATCGCCTTTTTTCCGGTGGAAGTAAGGAAACTTGAAAATCATGCACTGAGGGGGAGAGAGAAAAGTGTTTATAATTTGAAACAGAAAGAAAAGGCTTTTATGGGGAAAAATACGTCTCTAATCAAATCTTTCTAAATTAAATGCTGTGTACAAACCAGAAGTCACCAACCAGCAAAAGGTATACGCGCTCAGTTCGGTTTCCCCTTAGTTTTATAGTTTTGCTTCCGACTCGAAATTTCCAGGTGATTACCGCTCCCAATTTCAAAGTTGAAAGAGTATTTTCTGTAAACGTTCGGTTTATAAGTACAGGAAGAAACACGTATTTGGGGATCCTGATATTCAGGCGAACGCGCCAAGAAGAAACCAGCTGCCGGCGGGGGAAAAAAAAAAAAAAAAGAACAGGAGAGAAAGGTGCGGGGGATGCCCTGCGAATAAAGCAATCGCTACAGAGATATTTAGATGTATTTAATGGGATGCGTTATTCAAAAGTCCTGCTGACTGGTCTAATCATTTAGAAGCGCTAGTTTTCCTAAAAACTTTACCAAATATTTACACTCAATAAACGTTAATCGATTAACAAGCCGGTCGTGCTCTTACAGGACCTTTCCTGCGGTCCCGCCATCGCGCTGTCCCTGCACGTCTCCACCGTTTTGTCGTTTTGACAAAGTATAAACGGAGCCCTTCAGGCGGTGGTGTTTATAAACCGGCTCGTTTGGGCTTGGGGTGAGTCTCTCCATCCATCCACATCACGCTCGGTGGGGGGGGAGGGAGGGGGGCGGCGGGGCTGGCGGCGGCCGAGCTCCCGCGGGGGGACCCGCCCGTCCCCGCCTCCCCATCCCCGGTCAGCGCCGGCGGGGCTCGCCCGCCCCGGGACGGCTGCGGGCGGGCTCGGGGCTGCCGCTGCTGCCCTCCCTGCCCTCCCCGGGCGTTTGCGGGGCGGACGGACACCCGCCGCCGAGGCTGCCCGGTGCTGGGGATTGCTCCCGCCGCGCCCCGGTCACGCCGTGCCCAGGGCGGGGGCGCTCTCTGCCCCTGCACCCCCCGCAGCCCCCTCTTTTCTTTGACCCCCCGGCGCCGCCGTTAAAGGCGGAGCTCTGCAGGGGGTGCGGCGGGGACGGGCACGGGTGCACCCGAGCGAGAGGCGACTGCTGCCGGGCGGCCGCTGGCCTCCCCGGGACCGGCGAGGGGCCCGATCCCGTCCGGCCGCGACTTGCCGGCCGAAGCTCTCCCCTCCCGCTGGCAGCGCTTCGCCGGCGCTGTCGTGCCGACCCGGCGCTCCGCTGTGACGGGCTCTAGCGGCAGCGGCGCTTCCCCGCCCGCTCGTCCCCTCTTCCCGGCCCCGCCGTCGATTATCCCGGGCCGGCCCGGGAAATGCCTGGAGGGGCAACGGCCGGGGGCCGGGCCGGGCTGCGGGAGGTGGGTGGGCTGCTGCGCGCCCGATCCCCAGACAGCTCCGGGACTTGATTTTCGCGGGGGCCACTGCCGCCGCGGAGCCCGGGAGAGCGGCGCTCCCCCCCTCCCCTCCTCGCCCCGTCCCCCCGGCACTGGTTTCCCCGCGGGAGGGGGGAGCAGTCGGGCCCCTCTCCCCTCTCCCCCGCGCCGCAGCCGGCGGCCCCGCGGCGGGGCTGGGGGCTGCGGGGCGCTTCCCTCCCGTGAGATACGGGGAGGAAACTCTTGCCGGGAGGGCGGCGAGGCGCTGGCACAGGCTGCCCGGAGCGGCTGGGGCTGCCCCTGCCTGGCAGGGCTCCAGGCCAGGCTGGACGGGGCTGGGAGCGACTGGGCTGGTGGGAGGTGTCCCTGCCCAGGGCAGCGGGTGGCACTGGGTGGCCTTCTCAACTCAGAGAATCCAGAAGGGACTTCTTTTTACATGCTAGCTAATTATTACACTGTACCTACCAACTACCCTAGACAGAAAAAGGAAAGAGAGAGAGAAACGGAGAGATGAAGGGGTGAGGAAATTGCACTTAACCTATCAAGTCCTCAAGTCCTAAGCTACCAGGAATGTCTTGAACAGGATTTAACAGGTGCTTTCCTTTAGCCCTGAAGAAACATGTACCGTGTTCATTTCCACATAGGGGGGAGAAAAAAAAAAAAAAAAAGAAGATAATTTACATATTCACATTTCTTCCTTTACAAGTAAAAAAATAAGTGCTGTTAAAATTTCTCCTCTTGAGGAGACTCATGGACTAGAGACTTGTGATGTGTCCTTTACAGATATACCAAGCAGTTCTTGTGGTGGTGTTTCCGTGACTCAAGCTGGTAAAAGTCACTGTGGATGTCTCCGTCTCTAGAAAATCTTGTCCCTTGTAAGTCCCAGCAGCACGGGGGGAGCGTCCTACTAAAGTCTGTGTGGGTTTTGGAAGGTGACTGGCCTCTCATAAGAGGGCCGCCAGGTTGCTCCAGTTGGTCGCATCTGCTGGAAAAGAGGTGTCGTTGAGATCAAACAACTGCTCTATGTTGACAGCGGTGGAGAGGCAGTCGCTTGTCTCTTCGTCCCAGTGATGTTGCAGGAAGGAAGTGGCCAGGAAGGTTTCATCAAAGTCCAAGATGTTCTGGTTGGATGCGGTGAGGACCTGCTCCTGCCCCTGGGGACACTCAGTGTGCTGCCCATGTACTGTCAAGTCCAGGTCGTGTGTTACGGGGCTGGTTGGAGTAGGTGGGAGCTCCAGATCCCCCAAAGTGGAGAAGTCTCCATTCAGGTTGGTGTTGAAGATGGCTTCCCAGCCAAAGTCGCCTGTCAGTGATCCCAGCTCGGCCTCCTCTTCCTGGGTCAGCAAGGCAGAGTCAGAAAGCCGAGGTGTCTTGGCCATTCGTTTGGGCGAGGGCTGCTTGTGCTTCTGCCCTGCTTTGCCAACCACCGGCTTCCAGTTCTGGGTGCCGGTGACTTCTTCAAACTCCCTCAGCAGCTGCAGCGACTCCACGTTGACGTTGAGGATGTTATTGGAGGCGCAGGGGGAGGCAGCTGGGCTGGCGACGCCCTGTGCTTCTGGCTGGTCTGTTTTGGTGAAGGCAGGATGGATCTGCACTGGGGCCGTCCTCTGTTTTTTGAAGGCCCCGTTCTCGAGCCGGTCAGCATGTTGGGGGTCAAGCTTCCAAAACCCGCCTTTCCCTGGCTCGTCCTTCTCTCGGGGCACCCTGATGAAGCACTTGTTCAAGGAGAGGTTGTGCCGGATGCAGTTCTAGACCCAAAAGAGAAAAAAAAAAAAACAACCCAAGGTTGAACACTTGTTTGCTGCTGCAGTACCTACCTGTGTGGGGAGGCTGGTAGAGAAGCATGTTTTCAGCAAGGCCCTTTGGGAAAAAGAAAGCAGAAACGGCAACACCGAGACATCCCAGGCTGCATGCCCAGCAGAAACTCCCCTGCCCCTAGCCACCAGCAGAGTTTTCTTGCCTTCTGTCTAATCCAGCCAGAGGTGACAGGAGCCAAGGGGCTCAAGCTAGGACCTGCCAACCAACAGGAAGCTTTTGGGCAACTCTCCTTGGTTGTAAATTTGGACTGTGGGGCCTTTGATCATGCAGAGCACTGGGAGAAACTGGCCAGACTCGCTCCAGGCATGGAGCTGAGCTGAAGGAGGCTGGGTCCTCCTTCGTGTCTAAGGAGGAAGAGGAGGGTATAATCTTAAAGGTCTTTTCCAACCTAAATGTTTCTATGGTTTACACCAGTGTGGCCACAGCCCCATTACAAGTGGCAACACATGGCAGCACCGCGGGGGATGGCATCGTGAGGGCCCTCCTTGCATCCCCCTGTTCATCTGTGCCTGTTGCTAGTGTTGAGGGGAAATTATTTGGCCAAAAATAGGCACCTTGCCTCCCCGCAGCCAGGCTGACCCAAACCAGACGGGCAAAACTGGAGACACACATGGATGTTCCACCACAGCCCGGTGTGTCCCCAGACGTGCCTCCTGGCCTGAGGAAGCTTGGTGTGGAATCACTGCATCTTCACCAGCCACCACTCAAACGAGCTGAAGGGGGAAAAGAAAAATAAAAAGGGGGGGGGGGGGGGAGAGAAATAGAGGAGTTTCTGCTCCCGTTGAGCTGTTCTGAAACCCTGAATGTGCCTGGAGTGATGTGAACCCAAGCAGAGGGACGAGCCACCCAGGTCCCTCCTGCCCTGCCATATCCTAGAAAGCCTCACGTGCCGGAGGTCTCCTTGCGTGACAGAGGAGGGCAGCGAGCCAAGGTGGCTGGGAAAAGCCCCTGTACTTCACGCAGTCCCCAAAGCTGGTGAGCCTGGGGGCTGTCCCCTACCCCCTGGGGACATGCTCGTGCTAGCTGGGGACAGCAGCCCTATTTGACCTCTTTTTGGGCTTCCCTCTGAGGCCTCACCAGCTCGTCACAGCGATGGAGCCTCCTACGCCTGTCCAAGGGGACAGGAGACCTGCCCTGCTGGGAAAGCAGCAGCATTTCTGCTCTGAACCTCCCCAGCGAAGGATTTGTCCAACAAGCGGCATCTCCCTGGGGCTCCTCTCCATCCCTCTCCTACACCTGCACCTCAGCACCCAGAGATGCTCAATCTGGCCATTCCACGTGTGCTCAGCCCGGAGGGACTCAGGACACCACGAGAGCCTCAGAAAGGTGGAGCTGGGGACAGAGACGCCTTCGTCCTGGAGCCAAGAGGAGCTGCAGGGACCAACAGCCCGACAGGTACCTCCTTGCACCCAAAATGGCCCCGGGCTCCCCCCTGTAATGGCTCCTTCCCTCCGCCGCCCTCATGGTCGCGGCATTTCTGCACACCCAAGCTCTTTCCGTTACAGCCCTTCCCCACCAGCTGCCGGTGCCACCTTCCTCCCAGTGGGATTCAGCATCCCCATGGCACCTTGCCTTGCACAGTGGAGGCTGTGGGAAGCCCTCCCCAGCCCTGCGGGGCGAGGGGACAAGACAAGAGGTCTCCAAATCTCCTACCTGCCAGGTGGGATCAGCATGTCGGAAGTAGCAGAAGTTGTCGGTAATCCACTTGTAGATGGCGGAGAGGGTGATTTCGGGCTTATCGCTGGCTTCCATCGCCATGCGGATGAGGGTGGCGTAGGAGTAGGGCGGCCTGACGTGCGGGTTGGTCTTGTAGTCGATGTCCTCCGCCAGCTGAGGGTGCACGGGCATGGTGTGGTGCGCCGTCCTTGAGGTGGAGGAGGAGGAGACGGGAGTGTGGGGCACCCCCATGCACGCTGGGTCAGCGGCCAGAGGCGACATCGGGGCGTCGAAGCTGGAATGCTTGTGACAGTCAAGGGGCTCTGGGCCACTGGGGCAGTAGGACTTGCCCATGCTGGTGTCCTCCCTGATCGAGAAGTCCGGCAGCCACATGAGGCTGGTCAGGCTGTCATCCAAGTCCACCACGGTGTCGTTCTTCGTTCTTTTCTCCTTCCCTGCCCGCAGGTGCGACGCCTCAGCCATGCCTTGGGAAGGGAAGGGAGGGGACGGGACAGATCCTGCAAGAACAACAGGGAGAGGGTTGAGGCTCCCCGAGGGTGCAGCCGCTCTCCAGCACCGGGGCAGGTGCCGCTCCCGGTGCCGCTGGGTGACACCCATCCCCGAGGTGCTGCACGCTGGAGCCGCAACACCTCCCCCGGGGTGCCTTAGCAGCCCTGAAACTCGGGCAAATTCCCCCCAAACCCCGGGGGCCGGTGCTGCCCAGAAGCCTTCGGTTGTAGCAAGAATTAAAAACGAAACCCCACAAAACCCCCACAGACGACCAAAACCCAGCCCTGCCGTCCCACAAAGCAGGGATGCTTCTCCCACCCGCCGCTAGCAGGACAAAATAGCTTCAAGTTCCCCCTCCCCGCTACCAACTTCCCTCGGTTTCACCCTATTTCTGCTCCTCCCTTCACCCGCTGCCCCTAAAGCAACCCGGGGGGCGGGGGACGGAGCCCCGCGGGGGACGCGGACCCCCCCAAGCGCCCCCTCCCTCCAAGCGAGCCGGCAGCTTCAGGTGTCCGTTAGAGCCCGAGCTGAGGGTGAGGCGTCTGGCTTTCGCTGCTGGGCTTTCAAGCCGCAGTGCCGCGGGTTTGGGCGAGGAAAGAGCCCCCCGAGGCGAGCCGCGGCCGAGGAGCTCCGCACCGGCTGCGCGGCGGCGGCTGGGACCGGGGGTGCCGCGGTTTGAATGACGCCGCGCTCAACAGTCGCGGGGGGGGGCGCGAGGGGGGCGGGAGGGGGGCGCGCGGGACCGGAACCGCCACCACCCGCCCCGCTCCCGCAAAACAGGCTTCTTCCCCCCAAAATAAGCCTCGGGGGCAGCGACAGCTTGTGCAGATGCTTGAGCCCCACCGTCACCACCCAGCCCCCGCAAACTCCTGTGCCCGCAGTGAGGGACAGCCCAGGAATGCTCGCTGCGGCGGGCGGGGCGGGGGGACGGGGACGAGGGGAGGAATAAACAGACTAAAAGCCAAAAGAATAATAACCCCCGCCCCGTGCAAACCTGCTGCCCAGACCTGGCACGGTCAGGGCTGGGGAGATTCTTGGTTATTCCCAGAGCGAGATTAAGACACAAACACGGTCAGGTGCCGTAAAGAAAAGAAGTTTAATACTTCCAAAAACATTTGCGTAGAGGCAGGAAAGAGACAGAAAGAGAAGGAAAAAAAAAAGCAAAGTACAAGTGCAATAGCTACCACCACGGAGCTGCGGCGTCCCGTCAGTCCGAATCGACTTCACCGTCAGGTGGGGAATTCCACTGGGTGCTGGTAGTCGTGGTTCTTTTATTGGGGTGTCATCGCTCCTCCCGGGAATCGATTAGCATCTCAGCCTTACCCCCCCCCCCCCAGCGGTGGTGCACATGCCCAATACCGTCTCTGTGGGGGATCTTTCTGTCCCTGGGTCTGGGCGCATGGGCCGGGGTAAGGGTACAAACAGGAGATGTGCGGTTTTGTGGTCGGGCAGGTGCTGTGTCGCTGCAGCGATGGTGAGGCAGACATCCCTTGGGGCAAGATGTTCCAGCAATGTTGAGACATCCGCTGCAAACACAGTCTCGACAAAGTCCTTTACATGAGCCCACTTTGTTTGGGTGCCTTTTCTAAAGATGAGAAAAAAATTTCTGCCTTCATCGCAGGAAAAAGAAGATCAGGAAAAGGCAAATCCTCAAATGATGAAGAATGCTGGGGTGAAGAAAAGTGGCCTTTTTCCCAAAGTGGAACAATTGGGAACAAAAAATGGAAAAAGACGTTTGGTTTCGGTCGAGTTGCGGATTAACACTGTCCGAAGCTTTAGTTAGGTCAGTGTAGTAACTGAAGCGTGAGCTCTCTTCATTGCAGCCGAGGGAACTGCATCCAACACTCAAATAATCACAGTTAGTCAGAATTCCTGAAAATTACCAACCAAAAAAAAAAAAAAAAAAAAGAGCCCCACAAGCTGTTTTTTCCCCCACAAGGCTCCCAGGCGGGGAGAGCAGGACGGGCTGACCCAAGCTCCAGCCCGGCCACGTCGCAGTCGCCTCACTCCTCGCCACGGCCCGTCCCGACCCTGACGCGAAGCCACCGCAGCCCCTGGCCCGGGAGAGAGCGGGGCCGAGCCGGAACGGCTCCCAGACCGCCTGGCCCGCACGGACGGGGCAGCCCCGCGGAAACCTCTACCGCGCCCTTCGCTCCACACCCGCAGCGGGACCTCTCGCCACCCGGGGGGCCGGGCCGGGCCGGGCGGCTCCCGCACGGTCGCTGCCGCCGCCGCAGCCGAATGGCCCCCCCCGCCGCTACTCACGTCCCGGCGACTTACCGGGCCAGGCCCCGCCGCGGGCACTGCGGCCCCGCCGGCCCCGCGCGCGCCGGAAGCCACGGGCGGTGGAGTCCGGCACCGCCCGCGCGCCGGAAACGCCGCGACGCCACCGGAAGCCGCGCGACGCCGCTGGGGCCGGGGCCGCCGCTCCCCGGCGGCCCCCAGGGAGGAGCCGGCGGCTCCGCCGCTCTCCGCCGCCCAGCCCGGCCGCGGGCCCGGGCCAGCCCCGCTCTCCCCAGCGGCGGCCCCCGCCGCGGCAGGGCCGCCCCGCCCCAGCTGCGCTCGGCGCCGGGCTGAGGCAGCCGCCGTGAGGCGCCGGCGGGGCCCTTCCCCTTCCCCGGGCCTGGCGGCCTTCCCGCAGGCTGTCCCCTCTGCTTCCCGGGGGCCGCAGGCCGGGCCTGGGGCATGGCTGCCCTGTCCCCAGGGCGGGCGCGGGGGCCTCTCCGGGTCTCGGTTTGCCCCCGTCAGGACAGCTGCCTCCTGGGGGGACCCGGGCTCTGCCTCGGGCTGCGGCCTTGCACGGGGGGGGCTGGCCCCGGCTGGGCGCCGGGTGCCCCCCAGAGCCGCTCTGGCACTGCTCTCCTCATCTGGAGAGGGGAGCGAAACCACAGCGAGAGGCTCGTGGCTCGAGAGAAGGCTGGGGAGAGGTCCCTCACCCACCACCGTCGTGGGCAAAACAGCTCTGGCTCAGGGAAATTCATTTAATTCCTTGCCCATCAAATCCCAGTAGGGTGATGAGAAATAAAAACTAAACCTTAGGACACTTTGCCCCCCCTCCCCTCCCTTCTTCCTGGGCTCAACTGCACTACTGATTTTCCTCCACCTCCTCCCCCCAAGCGGCGCAAGGGGACAGGGAATGGGGGGGGTGGTCAGTGCGCCCCACGTTGTCTCTGCCGCTCCTTGCTCCTCGCACTCTTCCCGTGATGCAGCATGGGGTCCCTCCAATGGGGGACAATCCCCCTGATCTTCTCCAGCAGGGGTCCTTCCCATGGGGTGCAGTCCTTCAGGAACAGACTGCTCCAGCATGGGGGGGGTCACAAGTCCTGCCAGCAAACCTGCTCCAGCGTGGGCTTCTCTCTCCATGGGTCCTGCCAGGAGCCTGCTTCGGCATGGGGTGGGTCTCCACAGGGTCACAGCCTCTTTCGGGTGCATCCACCTACTCTGGCATGGGCTCCTCCACGGGCTGCAGGTGGAGATCTGCTCCACCGTGGACCTCCACGGGCTGCAGGGGGACAGCCTGCCTCACCACGGTCTTCACCACGGGCTGCAGGAGAATCGCCGCTTCGGTGCCTGGAGCACCTCCTCCCCCTCCTCCTTCACTCACCTGACCTTGGTGTCTCAGAGTTCTTTCTCTTGCATATTCTCACTCCTCCCTCCTGCTGACGTTGCCCAGTAGTTTTTTCCCCTTCTTAAATATGTTATCCCCTGTGTCACTATGGGATACCGCCAACGCTGATGGGGGTCTTGGAGCCGGCTGGCACTGGCTCTGTCGGACACAGGGGACGCTTCTAGCAGCTCCTCACAGAAGCCACACCTGTAGCCCTGCCCCCCCGCCCCCCCAACCTTGCCCCGCAAACCCAGTACTGAACGAATTCTTCCTGACCGTACCCTCTCCTGTGCATGATGCAGTGAGGCACAGCCATACAGCTGCACAGAGCCCCTGCTGGGAGAGCTCCTGGCAGGGCTGACACTTTCTTCCCAGGGCTGCTCCTGCCCACGGACAGTTCATGATCCATGGCCCTCGTCCGCTTTCCTGAATGTTCCTTTCCCCCTGTGCCCCAGTCAGTCGTAGGGCTTACGGAGCTGTGGGAGCCTTATCCCATCGTTTCTATGCTCACAGCTCTCGCCAGTGCTCCCCACCTTGAGCCCAGCGAGCAGTTGCATTCTGTGCTGAGGTGAAGTCATTCCTGTAGAAGTCACTTTATCCCAGGGACAAAGTCCCCCTGGCCGGGCATGGGGTATTTTCCTTTGCAATTAGTCTTGGGTCCGTCCGCTGGTCCTGGAGTTATGAAGAAGTTGATCAGCTCCTCAAGAGACTGGAAGGCTTCCAGTCATGTCAATGTCCTTGTTCTTCTTCCCCCGCTTGGGTGGAACCACCGCTGAGCCAGCCTGGTGCCATTGGTGCCCATGGGGTCACTGCACGGCTTTCCATGTACCCACCTGTCACCCTTCCCACGGGCAGACCGATGGGGCACCGTACTGGTGTGCTCTGGGGATGAGTCCGTGCAGTCCTGTGGTAATGAGCTTTGTTGTTGGGGTTTTTTTTGCCAAGGAACCACCAGTGCCATGCACTTCTGGTGGTGTTACAAACCACTCATGCTCTTTCTTGAATTCTGCCTCGTATCTTCCTCCCTTCTCGTTGGCTTCATCTGTAGCCTTATTAGTCCCTAAGCGATGGCATCCTTCTCTTTTGAGGTCGTGGCCCCCTTTCAGTTCTGCACTTCCTGTGGTGTTTTCCTCCTCAGTTCCCAGGTTTTGATCTAACAGTGCTCTGAAGTGTGCGCCTCTAGGTCACTGATGTCACTCAGTGTGGTAAACGTGACCCAAGCCCTGGGGATAACAGCGTGCCATAGCGTTTTCCAGGACTGAAAATTCATTTCCCACCCCCCCCCCCCCCCCCCCAGATATTTTTTTGTTCAGAGGCAGCCTGGGACCTGAGCGGGAACCGAGATGTTAATTAGGGACACGAGTGTATGCTGCTCTTTTGGCTTTAGCTGGGGCAGGGGGCATCAGGGAAGCAAGAACAAGCAATGAACCCCAGCAATGTCAGCAGTTGACAGCTCACAGTGTCCTGACAGGACGCAGCGAGGTTCTCAAGCCACAGAGAGAGGAACAGTAAGGAACACATTGGGCACAAGGGTTTTGGTTAAACATAGGCCAAGAATAAGACTTGTCTTTGGGGCACCAAAGATTTGTTTCCAAGACCACAGCTCCTACGGCAAGAAGTATTGGGGTATTAGGTAAGCCCCACCAAATGGGTTTGTTCGGTTTTCCATTAAAGAAACACCAGAATGGGAGACGCTTTGAAATGGTCCCATTTTCCGTCCTTCATGCAGAAACGATGGAGAGAAAGAAAGATCCAGTTCAACCTGGAGGGCTCAGCCAGTGCCATGACGCTGATGTCACGAGCTGGAGGAGCAGCTGGCAACGGTGGAATCATAACATTCTGCACCGGTTACCAACTGCCGTCGTCGGTTCAACGAGCCTGGAGAAGGGACCAGCTCCTTCGTTCAGGTGGGTTTGGGTGTCAGCTGGGGTTTTGTTTCCAAAAAGAGGCAGAGCTAAGGGTCTGAAGGTCCAGATTTCGAACGAAAAGGACGGCTTTCAGGAGAAGGTTATGACTTGCCAGCATTGAGAGAGTGGGTGAGGAGCACCAGAGGTGAAAAGGGCCGCAGTCGTGAACGATCGCTCTTTCCGCTCTTATTCCCCCTACGCACAGGTAAGTGCTGCAGACTTTAGAGGGGTTTGTATCCTTGGTGCTCTTGGCACCTCCGTGCCGCAAGGGAGGTTTCTTATGTAAAGTCAGAAGTTGATAAGTCACTCTGTCTGGGTCGTGGCCGCACCTGCAGATCAAATAGCTGATTTTTGGAAGTGGTGAGAAGAGCTAATGATCATCTACACTATGGACAACTTCTCCTGTGAACTGGGCTCAGATGCTCAAGGAGCACCTGAGTCAAAAACCGTCCCTAAAGATCACTCATCACTTTCTTACTGAATCAACATTGTCTTGATTCTGAAGAAATAGGCCACGTTTCTCATTTCTGCTTGTGGCGACTACCTGCATTTCTGCAAAATCAGTTATTTCCAACAAAGTCCTTCAAAAGGGGTTTGTCCTTCAAAAAAAATATTTCTGTTCCAGCTGGTGACAATCCAGGGGTGGGTGTAGGGCTCTTCATTCCTGCAGCTATGTCGGCATTGGGGATGTAGGTGTTAATGCCCGGCAGATGGGCTTTGGCTCCAGACCCCGGCGTGTCCCAGGGGACGGCCCAGCTGTACTGGCTACAGCCCCAAAGTGGCACGTTCTGGAGGTGCTGCTCCTCGATCCAGCTGTCAATGTCTGGAACGGGGTGAAACTTAACCTTCAGCTATTCCGGTATTTTCACGTGTGACTGTGTACACCTTTAAAAAATGACATTTTACATTTAGTAATAGAAAATTACTGATTAAGAAATAACCAGCAACCTGGCATCAGCTGGGATGTAGTTCATCCCCAGGATATAACCCCGAGTTTATATTTGTCACCGTGCTGCTGTCCTGCAGGGGCTGCTGTATCATCTCCCCTGTGGATTAAAACCAAAAAGCTTTAATCGAGGAGATTCACAGTTAAGGCAGCCACTAGGGTGTGGGAACCTCGGGTGAGTTACCCGCAGAGTCATTGTCCTCATTGTCCTCATGAGGGTTCAGGTGCAGGTTGTGCCCCTGTGCAAAACCTCTGGGCTGTGACACTGTGTGCTCGTTAGGGAGACGGGGGAGATGTTCACGTCTGTTTGGCGGATTGAGAGATACGGAAATGAAGGCAGGCAGGAGCAAGTCCCTTCAAGCACATTTTTTAGCTGGGAAACAAAGTGACTTTCTTCTGCCACATTGATGTTTCCAGTGGGAATCGGAACAAGAGATTTTTCCCCTCGTTTTGAAATCCATGTCTGACAAGTCTGTACAAGGATTACAAGGTCCCAAAGTTTTAGTTTTCCAGTGTCAGCTGGGAATCTTTCTGGGTTTTGTTTCTTACTCCGTATTTTCCCATAGACCCCTGTCCTTTAATAGTGAGAGAGCCCTAGGGTAAGATCTGGGCTTGTGCAGCAGGTTTCATTTGAGATTGCCCTGATTATCCCATCGTGCAGGAAAGGAAACTCAGCCACGTGTCAAGTGAGTGACTAATAGATGTTTCTCCTTCCCAGCATCTCACGACAAGTCTGCAGTGCGGTAAGGAGACTGCTTTGCTCCTCTTCTTACCAAGGAGCAGTTTTACATCGTGAAAGCTCCATTGACCTAACTCAAGACAACTGTAGAGCTCTCTGGAGATTAAGATCACTTGAAACGTTTATAAATATCAGAAGGGGGGGCCCCCAGATCTTAGCCGTACGCTCACAGCTGTACACCGTGTACTGATCCATTTAGTCCACTTTTCTTGTTTTATTTACAAGATCTGAAAACTCTTTTCTCCTGCAGCAGAAGTGCAGCAATGTCTCCTGCTACTGGGAAAGACAACCTGCAGGCTGCCTGAGGATCAGCTGTGCCTTCCGTCACAGCAAACCTCGTTACATAAACGGGCTGGTTTTGCCACCTAGTAACAGAGAGTACAAGTGTTTTCTCAGCAATTTGTTCATTAGAGAAAGTAAATACTCTCTCAAGTTCCAGTGTTGCACGTCACTTTTGCTTTCATGAGGCACGACAAATCCGATCTGCAGGAGTGGTATTAAAATGGGTTTAACATGATACACGTGCTGCTCACAGGCAAGCAAGAGATGTACAAGAACGACAACAACTGGAATCAAAGAAAACGCCCGTGCTTCATCCTATTTCTTTAAAACTGGGAAAAATACTTCAATATGTGTAATACAAGGCACAGAACCCTGATTGCACCTGTGGCTGAAAATTGGTCAGCTTGAAAGATACAAACAGACTCATCCTTTTTCGTCATTTTGATTTTCAGACCCTTGCATTTCCTGGCTCCCCGAAAATGTGATCCCAGTACTGAAATAGTTTTGCTGCAAACATTATGGGTAGACAGAAATCTCGAAGGAAAAGGAAATCTTTTCTGATATTCTTCTAATTAAGTGTACATTATTTTCGTGAACTTCCTATTCTTTCTCCAAGTCTACATTCTGTACCTAGTGAAGAGAGTTGCGATTCAGAAGGTTTTGATAGAACACAGATGTGTACAAGCTAAAAATGGGCAATCCTGTGCTTAGCATTGCTAAATTCCACAAAATTGATGCCTACAGGCCTGCCTATTGTTCAGCATGTTTCAAATACGTTCCCAGGTGGGCTCCTAAACTCATTTACTCGCTTCAGCCCAGGTAGTGCTAGTCACAGGTTTCCCTGTGTTGGAAATATCTGAAAAGCGATTGGAAGAAGGAGGGTTACTGACTGCAATGAATCTATCCCCCAGCTGGGAGAGACAGCCAGCCTGTTTTAAATAGCGTAGAACGATCAAAATGTGCCTCTTTTCAAAGGGCCTTGTTCATCAGTGCCTCACCTGTCCATTCCGAGGAGCTCGTGCCCCTGCTGTTTAATCCTCTCTGGAGTTGGGAGGTGCTCTTCCGCCAGCCTCCGCAGAAGATTTTTCCTAAAGGGCACAGTCTGCCTCTGGAATGATTCCTTCAGTGTGGTGACGATTTCAAAACCGTACCTGCTGGCCTGACCCCGGGTCTGATGTTCTAGTTCCCTCCTAACCAAAGAAACGGAATGTTCTTTTCTGCAGGCGCCCCGTTGCAGCAGGGTGTCCCAGGCGGCGTTCTGCATCCAGCCCACCGTCCGCAGTCACTCAGAAATCAAGTGAATGTTTCACTACCAATTCACCCGCCACTGATTATCAATCTTAACGACGGAGACGATGAAGAGGACGATGAAGAGGAAGAGAATTGTAAACATTGGGTTTTGCTTTATTTACCAGGAAGTAGAATGGGTTTTTTTGACTCTTGCAATGTGCTTGACACCTGCTTTATTAGAATAACCACCACATTTTTAGAAAAGAGTTGCTGACAGGTTTTTGATATAGTTTCCAGCGAATCCCCACGCTATTCAAACTGGTAGTCACCAGATGTGAGTGAGGCAACATTTTCTAACCCCTGTGAAATGCCGAGCTGTATCTTTCCATAGTGGTAGAATTCCCGTACCTCCTTTTCTTTACATAGAGTTTAAAATGGGATCCACATGACAGGTGGCCATCAAATACTCTTCAGAATTCAGGGACAAAAGTACAAGTTTAGGAGGTACTTCTGGGAAACGAACTTTTATGTGGGAGTCCTCTAGGATTTAGAGACTGTCCACGGACATCAAAACCAATATCCCCAAAATGGCTTGTAAGTGGTCTGAGTGATATAATGGTTGGCATTGACTCACTGTATTGGAATGAGGAAACAAAACCATGGAAAATCCAGGTTCCAGAAAAGGGAGAATATTGTCTTAAATTGGAAGGACACTAATGGAGTTTTCGTGGGTCATAGTGTATGTAATTGGACATTTAAATATGGAAATCATTGCATTATCCCTGGGTGTCGACCCATCAATTGTTCAACTTATAGTCCCTCCTTTCCTGTCAAAGATGACATGTTATGGTGTATGTTAATCAACACCACTGACGAAAATCTCATTCCTCGACAGTTAAGTTGGGCATGGGTCAATGAAACCGGGCATAAGAAACGATTTGATAGCTTTTGGTCTAAAACCAATCTCACAGGAGTCGTGATATTGAGGGAATCTATTCCTTTGGCTTGTGCCATAAGTGGTATAACCAACCAAACAGTCCCCATTAAATGCAACCACAGCAGTCGGGTAGGAGCATGGAAATGTAATCTTTGGGTTAATGCAGTAAAATCAAATAATCAAATTAGACACCCTTTGGGCTTAAAAAACACCACTTATTTTGAAACTCCTTGTAATTCCGATTTAAGAAAAAGAGGGAAAGGACCATTTGTAAATGGAACTTGGGCTTTAAAAGGTCACTATTGGATTTGTGGCCATCATGCGTGTCGAAAATTACAAAAAAATTGGAGTGGAACATGTTAGGTAGGTTATATACGCCCCTTCTTCTTTTGATTACCAGGCCAAAATGGGAACAATTTGGGAATTAAGGTATATGATGACCTCAGTCGATACCGAAGGTCCATTGATATTTCTATGGCAGGTGGAAGTAGCCAATCCTGGGGTAAAGATGAGTGGACACCCCAACGTCTCATACGACATTATGGACCTGCAACCTGGAATCCTAACGAACCCATTAGCGGTGCTCGAGAGCCTGTCTATAATCTGAATCGTGTCATTCGTTTACAGGCTGCCTTGGAAATTATTACTAATCAAACAGCTACGGCCCTCGACCTATTGGCAGACCAAGCAACTCAAGTGCGAAATGCAATTTATCAACCTCGGATGGTTCTCGATTACCTGCTAGCCGAAGAAGGAGGTGTTTGTGGTAAATTACATGTTTCCAATTGTTGTTTAAAAATGGATGATAATGGCCAGGTAGTTAAACAAATCACAGCCGAAATACGGAAGTTAGCACATGTCCCCGTCCAAACTTGGAAAGGCTGGGACATTGACCAGTTTTCCTGGCTTCCCGGAAGTCCCTGGGTAAAAGGAATCCTATTTTATTTGTTATGTGGATTAGCCACATTGCTGTTTTTGCCATGCGCTATTCCATGTTTTATACGATGGATTCAACACGTTATAACTAACATGCAATTTGCCACTATGGTTTCACCCGATGGCGTTAAACAAATCCGAGCTGTACGCCAAACTGCGCAGCCAACAGTACGGATTATACAGTTAGTGCAATCCCAAAATAAGTTCAATGAACTATTAGACAATTTAATAGCAAATAAGACCCTGAAAACAATTAACAATCCGACAAAGTTCCACGTGACGCAATCAAAACGAAAATACCCACACCCCCGCCCCCCGCCGTGAGTTCAGCACAGTCCTTTGGAGGCTGTCGGGGTGACAGACGACCTGATTCCGGAGCGCCGCTCGTGGTCGGGACCGGAGGGGGAGACAGACGACCTTCGACCCTTCCATCCATCGTGGCCTCTTCCCACGGGGGCGATAGCGATAGAAAGAGTCCGAGGAGAAACTGCACCGCGTGGTAGCTAACCCTTCTTCAACTATAAAGCTGTCTGCAGTACCTCAACTGAAACTTCAGGGCGTGTCCGTGGCCTTCGCGGTCCTGGGCGAGTGGGAGGGGAAGACGGTCTTCTTCTAACCCAGCCTCTCATCACACACTCGTACGTTGTGATGGAGATCACTGTCCCGAGCGCCAACAGGAAACAGCCCAACAGCAGACCGGTGCACAAGGGATCGTCCCCGATTCCCATTTTTCCAGCGGGATGGGTGAGTCAATTCGTGGCCTGGGTCCGGGCTGATGGCTCAAACGGGACTGAGTGCGTAGTGAGCAGAAGTACCCTCTCAGCCCTCCCTCACCTCCTAGAACGCATGCGTAGGTCCTGGCCTTGCATTTGTTTTTGCCATCCGGGTATAACAGAACTCTCGAGACCCCCTAACAACACATGCGCTTTAAGTTAAAGGGGTGTGGAAATCCATTTTTCTGCTGCTTCTGCTGACCCCGAGCCCCAATCCCTACCGCCCAGGCCAACCGACCCCTTGCGCTCTAAGTCTTGTATTCACAAAACCGCGAAAACAATGGAAAACCTTTATATATGGGTACCAATCTTTTATACAGCTTTAGCGTTGTTAACTATTGCTTCAGTTATTCCTGCAATATGCACCTTTTGCCCTTGTAACTGTTTCTCTTTTGAATGTTTATGTAAAAAATAGGTCATTGTTGAAATGCTTAACTTGTAGTTATTAGATATTGTTAGCTATCGCGTTACTTTTTTTTCCTTCTCTTTCTCTTCCTTTCCTGCCTCTATGCTATTTCCTTTCCTTCTTCCTTTCTCTTTATCTCTATCTTTGCTTTCTGTGCTGCCACGGAGCACCATCCATGAGACTGCAATGTTGAGCCACGGGCTGGTGTAAAGGACTTTGTCGAGACTGTGTTTGCAGCGGATGTCTCAACATTGCTGGAACATCTTGCCCCAAGGGATGTCTGCCTCACCATCGCTGCAGCGACACAGCACCTGCCCGACCACAAAACCGCACATCTCCTGTTTGTACCCTTACCCCGGCCCATGCGCCCAGACCCAGGGACAGAAAGATCCCCCACAGAGACAGTATTGGGCATGTGCACCACCGCTGGGGGGGGGGGGGTGGGTAAGGCTGAGATGCTAATCGATTCCCGGGAGGAGCGATGACACCCCAATAAAAGAACCACGACTACCAGCACCCGGTGGAATTCCCCACCTGACGTGAAGTCGATTCGGACTGACGGGACGCCGCAGCTCCGTGGTGGTAGCTATTGCACTTGTACTTTGCTTTTTTTTTTCCTTCTCTTTCTGTCTCTTTCCTGCCTCTACGCAAATGTTTTTGGAAGTATTAAACTTCTTTTCTTTACGGCACCTGACCGTGTTTGTGTCTTAATCTCACTCTGGGAATAACCAAGAATCTCCCCAGCCCTGACCGTGCCAGGTCTGGGCAGCAGGTTTGCACGGGGCGGGGGTTATTATTCTTTTGGCTTTTAGTCTGTTTATTCCTCCCCTCGTCCCCGTCCCCCCGCCCCGCCCGCCGCAGCGAGCATTCCTGGGCTGTCCCTCACTGCGGGCACAGGAGTTTGCGGGGGCTGGGTGGTGACGGTGGGGCTCAAGCATCTGCACAAGCTGTCGCTGCCCCCGAGGCTTATTTTGGGGGGAAGGAGCCTGTTTTGCGGGAGCGGGGCGGGTGGTGGCGGTTCCGGTCCCGCGCGCCCCCCTCCCGCCCCCCTCGCGCCCCCCCCCCCTCGCGCCCCCCCCCGCGACTGTTGAGCGCGGCGTCATTCAAACCGCGGCACCCCCGGTCCCAGCCGCCGCCGCGCAGCCGGTGCGGAGCTCCTCGGCCGCGGCTCGCCTCGGGGGGCTCTTTCCTCGCCCAAACCCGCGGCACTGCGGCTTGAAAGCCCAGCAGCGAAAGCCAGACGCCTCACCCTCAGCTCGGGCTCTAACGGACACCTGAAGCTGCCGGCTCGCTTGGAGGGAGGGGGCGCTTGGGGGGGGTCCGCGTCCCCCGCGGGGCTCCGTCCCCCGCCCCCCGGGTTGCTTTAGGGGCAGCGGGTGAAGGGAGGAGCAGAAATAGGGTGAAACCGAGGGAAGTTGGTAGCGGGGAGGGGGAACTTGAAGCTATTTTGTCCTGCTAGCGGCGGGTGGGAGAAGCATCCCTGCTTTGTGGGACGGCAGGGCTGGGTTTTGGTCGTCTGTGGGGGTTTTGTGGGGTTCGTTTTTAATTCTTGCTACAACCGAAGGCTTCTGGGCAGCACCGGCCCCCGGGGTTTGGGGGGAATTTGCCCGAGTTTCAGGGCTGCTAAGGCACCCCGGGGGAGGTGTTGCGGCTCCAGCGTGCAGCACCCCGGGGATGGGTGTCACCCAGCGGCACCGGGAGCGGCACCTGCCCCGGTGCTGGAGAGCGGCTGCACCCTCGGGGAGCCTCAACCCTCTCCCTGTTGTTCTTGCAGGATCTGCCCCGTCCCCTCCCTTCCCTTCCCAAGGCATGGCTGAGGCGTCGCACCTGCGGGCAGGGAAGGAGAAAAGAACGAAGAACGACACCGCGGTGGACTTGGACGACAGCCTGACCAGCCTCATGTGGCTGCCGGACTTCTCGATCAGGGAGGACACCAGCATGGGCAAGTCCTACTGCCCCAGTGGCCCAGAGCCCCTTGACTGTCACAAGCTTTCCAGCTTCGACGCCCCGATGTCACCCCTGGCCGCTGACCCAGCGTGCATGGGGGTGCCCCACACTCCCATCTCCTCCTCCTCCACCTCAAGGACGGCGCACCACACCATGCCCGTGCACCCTCAGCTGGCAGAGGACATCGACTACAAGACCAACCCGCACGTCAGGCCGCCCTACTCCTACGCCACCCTCATCTGCATGGCGATGGAAGCCAGCGATAAGCCCGAAATCACCCTCTCCGCCATCTACAAGTGGATTACCGACAACTTCTGCTACTTCCGACATGCTGATCCCACCTGGCAGGTAGGAGATTTGGAGACCTCTTGTCTTGTCCCCTCGCCCCGCAGGGCTGGGGAGGGCTTCCCACAGCCTCCACTGTGCAAGGCAAGGTGCCATGGGGATGCTGAATCCCACTGGGAGGAAGGCGGCACCGGCAGCTGGTGGGGAAGGGCTGTAACGGAAAGAGCTTGGGTGTGCAGAAATGCCGCGACCATGAGGGCGGCGGAGGGAAGGAGCCATTACAGGGGAGAGCCCGGGGCCATTTTGGGTGCAAGGAGGTACCTGTCGGGCTGTTGGTCCCTGCGGCTCCTCTTGGCTCCAGGACGAAGGCGTCTCTGTCCCCAGCTCCACCTTTCTGAGGCTCTCGTGGTGTCCTGAGTCCCTCCGGGCTGAGCACACGTGAAATGGCCAGATTGAGCATCTCTGGGTGCTGAGGTGCAGGTGTAGGAGAGGGATGGAGAGGAGCCCCAGGGAGATGCCGCTTGTTGGACAAATCCTTCGCTGGGGAGGTTCAGAGCAGAAATGCTGCTGCTTTCCCAGCAGGGCAGGTCTCCTGTCCCCTTGGACAGGCGTAGGAGGCTCCATCGCTGTGACGAGCTGGTGAGGCCTCAGAGGGAAGCCCAAAAAGAGGTCAAATAGGGCTGCTGTCCCCAGCTAGCACGAGCATGTCCCCAGGGGGTAGGGGACAGCCCCCAGGCTCACCAGCTTTGGGGACCGCGTGAAGCACAGGGGCTTTTCCCAGCCACCTTGGTTTGCTGCTCTCCTCCGTCACGCAAGGAGACCTCCGGCACGTGAGGCTTTCTAGGATATGGCAGGGCAGGAGGGACCTGGGTGGCTCGTCCCTCTGCTTGGGTTATTCCCAGCCCAAATCCGCAGCGTGCCAGCGATCCCGGTGGCAGCGCTCACCCAGGCAGGGCTGGGCAAATCTGCTGCAAACCCCCTGCCCACGTGTTGCCCACCCTCCTTCTGGGCAGGTGGGTCTCCAGCAGCTCTTGAAGCCCAACATGGGGAAGGGAACCCCCCGGTCCCTCTCCAGGGCCAGCGTGTTGATTTTCTTCTGCAAACTCACGGCTGGATAATCACCACATTTTTAATTAAATGTGTTTATTAAAAAAAGAAAGAAGGTTTTCAGTCCTCTCTGCAGAGATGCAGGGGGTTCACGGGGTTGTCGCAGGCAGGAGTGATAAATACGTTAACCGGACGGGTCATAACAGAGGGCGGCCCAGGCTGAATGAGGTCTGGGATGGGGAGGGGAGATGGGGAGCAGAGAATTCAGCTGGCAAGTCTCTCACCCACATAAAATTTTGTTAAACTGTAAATGAGGCATTCCCACAGCCTGAATTGTTTGCAGGGGTATCAGTGTTCCTGCTGCTTTTTTCTTTCTTTCTCTCTCTCTTTTTTTGCTTGTTTTCTTTCTTTCTCTCTCTCTTTTCCTTTCTGTCTTTTTTCTGTCTCTCACTCTCTTCTTTTTCCCTGTCTCTCTCGCTCTCTTTTTTACTTTCTTTTCGAGGCTGTGTTCTCATCCCCTATCCCAATCCCCGTACGTGAAGGCAGCCTGGAAAGGTCAAGCCACCCATACTCCAGGGGGGAGATGGATATATTCCTGTGGGAGCTGAGTGCTTTGGAGAGGCGCCAACACACCCAAGGAGCTTCAGCCCAGAGGAGGGTTTTGTTGTGTGCGTGTGTGTGTGCATGTTTTTCGACAGCTCTAAGCATTCAAGCTTTGTTTTTCCTATTTGGCACTACGGATTATGGATGAATAAGCATAAAGATATCCAGGCAACATTAAAAAAACCCAACTCTCTACCATATCCAATCTCTTAATACAGTCTTCGCTTTGTGGAGTCCAATGCTGGGTTATTTACCCAACAACAGAGTTCCCTTTCTGATTATTCACATCACTCCAGGCACATTCAGGGTTTCAGAACAGCTCGACGGGAGCAGAAACTCCTCTATTTCTCTCCCCCCCTGCCTTTTTTTTTTTCTTTTCCCCCTTCAGCTCGTTTGAGTGGTGGCTGGTGAAGATGCAGTGATTCCACACCAAGCTTCCTCAGGCCAGGAGGCACGTCTGGGGACACACCGGGCTGTGGTGGAACATCCATGTGTGTCTCCAGTTTTGCCCGTCTGGTTTGGGTCAGCCTGGCTGCGGGGAGGCACGGTGCCTATTTTTGACCAAATAATTTCCCCTCAACACTAGCAACAGGCACAGATGAACAGGGGGATGCAAGGAGGGCCCTCACGATGCCATCCCCCGCGGTGCTGCCATGTGTTGCCACTTGTAATGGGGCTGTGGCCACACTGGTGTAAACCATAGAAACATTTAGGCTGGAAAAGACCTTTAAGATTATACCCTCCTCTTCCTCCTTAGACACGAAGGAGGACCCAGCCTCCTTCAGCTCAGCTCCATGCCTGGAGCGAGTCTGGCCAGTTTCTCCCAGTGCTCTGCATGATCAAAGGCCCCACAGTCCCAATTTACAACCAAGGAGAGTTGCCCAAAAGCTTCCTGTTGGTTGGCAGGTCCTAGCTTGAGCCCCTTGGCTCCTGTCACCTCTGGCTGGATTAGACAGAAGGCAAGAAAACTCTGCTGGTGGCTAGGGGCAGGGGAGTTTCTGCTGGGCATGCAGCCTGGGATGTCTCGGTGTTGCCGTTTCTGCTTTCTTTTTCCCAAAGGGCCTTGCTGAAAACATGCTTCTCTACCAGCCTCCCCACACAGGTAGGTGCTGCAGCAGCAAACAAGTGTTCAACCTTGTTTTTTTTTTTTTTCTCTTTTGGGTCTAGAACTGCATCCGGCACAACCTCTCCTTGAACAAGTGCTTCATCAGGGTGCCCCGAGAGAAGGACGAGCCAGGGAAAGGCGGGTTTTGGAAGCTTGACCCCCAACATGCTGACCGGCTCGAGAACGGGGCCTTCAAAAAACGGAGGACGGCCCCAGTGCAGATCCATCCTGCCTTCACCAAAACAGACCAGCCAGAAGCACAGGGCGTCGCCAGCCCAGCTGCCTCCCCTTGCGCCTCCGATAACATCCTCAACGTCAACGTGGAGTTGCTGCAGCTGCTGAGGGAGTTTGAAGAAGTCACCGGCACCCAGAACTGGAAGCCGGTGGTTGGCAAAGCAGGGCAGAAGCACAAGCAGCCCTCGCCCAAACGAATGGCCAAGACACCTCGGCTTTCTGACTCTGCCTTGCTGACCCAGGAAGAGGAGGCCGAGCTGGGATCACTGACAGGCAACTTTGGCTGGGAAGCCATCTTCAACACCAACCTGAATGGAGACTTCTCCACTTTGGGGGATCTGGAGCTCCCACCTACTCCAACCAGCCCCGTAACACACGACCTGGACTTGACAGTACACGGGCAGCACACTGAGTGTCCCCAGGGGCGGGAGCAGGTCCTCACCACATCCAACCAGAACATCTTGGACTTTGATGAAACCTTCCTGGCCACTTCCTTCCTGCAACATCACTGGGACGAAGAGACAAGCGACTGCCTCTCCACCGCTGTCAACATAGAGCAGTTGTTTGATCTCAACGACACCTCTTTTCCAGCAGATGCGACCGACTGGAGCAACCTGGCAGCCCTCTTATGAGAGGCCAGTCACCTTCCAAAGCCCACACAGACTTTAGTAGGACGCTCCCCCCGTGCTGCTGGGACTTACAAGGGACAAGATTTTCTAGAGACGGAGACATCCACAGTGACTTTTACCAGCTTGAGTCACGGAAACACCACCACAAGAACTGCTTGGTATATCTGTAAAGGACACATCACAAGTCTCTAGTCCATGAGTCTCCTCAAGAGGAGAAATTTTAACAGCACTTATTTTTTTACTTGTAAAGGAAGAAATGTGAATATGTAAATTATCTTCTTTTTTTTTTTTTTTTCCCCCCCCCTATGTGGAAATGAACACGGTACATGTTTCTTCAGGGCTAAAGGAAAGCACCTGTTAAATCCTGTTCAAGACATTCCTGGTAGCTTAGGACTTGAGGACTTGATAGGTTAAGTGCAATTTCCTCACCCCTTCATCTCTCCGTTTCTCTCTCTCTTTCCTTTTTCTGTCTAGGGTAGTTGGTAGGTACAGTGTAATAATTAGCTAGCATGTAAAAAGAAGTCCCTTCTGGATTCTCTGAGTTCAACCTCCCTCCTGATTTGTGCCTAGGGAAGAAGAAAAGGTTTATAAATCCAGCAAGTCTGTCTCTTCAGTTGTTTTTATATAATCTGTTAAATATTATATATTCAAAATGTTTTCACCTTTAGATGTTTTTTATATAATCTATTAAACGTTATATATTCAAAAAGTCTGCCTCTTTAGATGTTTTTATATAATCTATTAAATATTATATATTTTAAACCCCCTGTGTTTTTAACATAGCATTTCTTAATAGTGGGGGGATAGGGGAAATGCGGTTTGGGAGCTGTATTCGGTTTGTGTGGCGGGGTTTTGGTAGCAGAGGAGCGGCTACAGGGGTGGATCCTGTGAGAAGCTGCCAGCAGCTTCCCCGGCTCCAAGTTGAACCCACCGCTGGCCAAAGCCGAGCCGATCAGCAACGGTGGTTGTGCCTCTGCGATATTTAAGAAGCGGGGGTGGGGAAAAGAAACTGCTGGCAAACCTGCAGCAGAGAGAGGAGTGGGGTGTGAGGGAAACTCTGGCACTGAGGTCAGTGAAGGGGCAAGGGGGTGGAGGTGCTCCACGTGCTGGAGCAGCGATTCCCCTGCAGCCCGGGGTGCAGACCCTGGTGAGGCCGGCTGTCCCCCTGCAGCCCGTGGGCGTTAGCGGTGGAGCAGCTGCCCACCTGCAGCCTGTGAAGGACCCCATGCTGGAGCAGGGGGGGGCACCTGAAGAAGGCTGTGACCCCGTGGGAGACCCGCACTGGAAGTGAAGCCGTTGCAAAGGGGGACTGTGGTGCTGAGACTCACAGAAACTCCGGGCAAAAACCCCGCCTGGTCTCGGGTGTGGAGGGAAGCGTGTTGGATACAGAATCACCAAAGAAAAACATTAACTCGACAGAGAAGAAAACATGAAAGGAGAAACCCATGGAGACCACCAAAGAATCCGAGCCTCCCGCTTTCCTTAGTATTGCAGCCAGCAGGGAAGCACCACGTGAGGCTTCTGGTAACGTGGAAGTGGAAGCCCTGACCCCAACGGAGGAGGCAGCACCCCAAAGCCTTCCAGGTCGGGGCAAACCAGAGGGCAGAGACCGTGCTAAGAAGATAGAGACCTGTGGCTCCAGGAAATCGGCGAGATCTTGCAAAGGTGGCAAAGTTGTGCATTAACACTGTCCGAAGCTTTAGTTAGGTCAGTGTGGTAACTGAAGCGTGAGCTCTCTTCATTGCAGCCGAGTGAACTGCACCCAACACTCAAATAATCACAATTAGTCAGAATTCCTGAAAATTACCGACCCCACTGGGCTGAGCCATGTTCTGGGTACCTGTTGCTTGTATATCAAAGTAGTTCCTTTGAGATCTTTCCTGGGTTACACTACCATAAACAGATTTAAATGACATTATTTACTCACTTAAAAAAAATGTGCAATATTTACCCACTCAAGGGGTGGTGAAGAGGGTTAGATATATCTTGAGAGCACTTTGCAAGCAGCATTTAACATTCTGTGTAGGTGTTCAGTCATCCTACACAGAATTAGACTAGAAAGAATGATCTCTCTGCCCGCTTGGAGAGATTGCATATGGAGGAAGAGTAAACAGCTTTCTAATATTGACAAATAATTGTGATAAATATATAATTTTTCCATTGTAGAGACAAGATATTGAAACTGTTCATATGCACTGTGAAGAAATTAAATATATTGGAAGAATAATTAATGATTACTAGTGCATTAAAACTTAGCAAGGCTCCAGAGAATTACTTTTCCATTATCTAACTTCCCCGGGATGTTAAGTGAATAAAAGCAGAGACATGTTTTTGTTTGTTGGTTTTGGGGTGTTGTTCCCTGCCCTCTCCCCCACTAGGACTGTATGCTTTAGTATGGAATATTTTGGAGTAAATGGTGCCAGAAGAAATACAAAGCTAATTCCCACCCAAAAAAGCATCACGTTTTAGAATATCCCCAGAAGATTGAATCATTTGACATTTTCCTTCTCGTTTGAATTGTTCTTGTTTTCTTTCTGGTGTAAGGACTTGTGTGTGAGGTTGTTCTATTGGTTCGTTTCTTTACTGGCTTTATTGTCCTTTTTTGTTTGTTTCCCTCGCAGAACAGACACATTGCCTGTACGAATCTGTGCAGCGAACAGAGCTGAAGTCACCAGTCTGACATTGATTTTCCCCCCTAATTTTAAAGTGTGCAGCTGATGTAATCCATGTGTACTGACTGAGGAAGGCAGAGGCTGCAGTGTACGTTCTCATCACAAAGCTGGATTAACATATACTAGTTTGGTGCTTACAGTGTGTTTGCGCTGCTTCTTTCCCAGACTCATCCCAGAAGGGTTTGGGCTGGAAGGGGCCTCCAAGGCCACCCAGTGCCACCCGCTGCCCTGGGCAGGGACACCTCCCACCAGCCCAGTCGCTCCCAGCCCCGTCCAGCCTGGTCTGGAGCCCTGCCAGGCAGGGGCAGCCCCAGCCGCTCCGGGCAGCCTGTGCCAGCGCCTCGCCGCCCTCCCGGGAAGAGTTTCCTCCCCGTATCTCACGGGAGGGAAGCGCCCCGCAGCCCCCGGCCCCGCCGCGGGGCCGCCGGCTGCAGCGCGGGGGAGAGGGGCCCGACTGCTCCCCCCTCCCGCGGGGAAACCAGTGCCGGGGACACGGGGCGAGGAGGGGAGGGGGGGAGCGCCGCTCTCCCGGGCTCCGCCGCGGCAGTGGCCCCCGCGAAAATCAAGTCCCGGAGCTGTCTCGGGATCGGGCGCGCAGCAGCCCACCCACCCCCCGCAGCCCGGCCCGGCCCCCGGCCGTTGCCCCTCCAGGCATTTCCCGGGCCGGCCCCGGGTAATCGACGGCGGGGCCGGGAAGAGGGGACGAGCGGGCGGGGAAGCACCGCTGCCGCTAGAGCTCGTCACAGCGGAGCGCCGGGTCGGCACGACAGCGCCGGCGAAGCGCTGCCAGCGGGAGGGGAGAGCTTCGGCCGGCAAGTCGCGGCCGGACGGGATCGGGCCCCTCGCCGGTCCCGGGGAGGCCAGCGGCCGCCCGGCCCCAGTCGCCTCTCGCTCGGGGGCATCCGTGCCCGTCCCCGCCGCACCCCCTGCAGAGCTCCGCCTTTTACGGCGGCGCCGGGGGGTCAAAGAAAAGAGGGGGCTGCGGGGGGTGCAGGGGCGGAGAGCCCCCCCGCCCTGGGCACGGCGGGACCGCGGCGCGGCGGGAGCATCCCCGGCACCGGGCAGCCCCGGCGGCGGGTGTCCGTCCGCCCCGCAAACGCCCGGGGAGGGCAGGGTGGGCAGCAGCGGCAGCGCTCGGCTCACCTTGGGGGCTCCGGGCCGCCCCTGGCAGCGGGGCCCCGGGCGGGCTCAGGGAGAGCATCGCTCCGCTCCGCACCCGGCCCCCGGCCCGGCCCCGAGGAGCGGCGCCGAGCGCGGCTTCCCCCGCCTCGGCCGGAGGACTCGGGTCTCACCGCGCCTCGCAAGGGGCAGCGGGATCCGCCGCCGGAGCCCGCGCGCGGTGCCGGCCTTGCCCGGGACAGCGAGCCGGGAACGGCCGTGGGAGCCGGGTCCCGTCACCGGCAGCCAGAGGAGCCGCGGGGGAGAGCGGGAGGCCGGGCCGGGAGGGCGCGGGCTGCGCAGGGGGAGAGAGCGCAGCGGCTGCCGCCCGCCGGGGCTCCTGCCGGCCCGCCGGGAAAGGAGCCCCGGAGCCCGGACAGCGCGCTGGGTGCGCCTGACGTCACCCCGCCGGGCTGTTCGCCCTTTTTTCCCCTCAATCTAGCCAAGCTCAGCAGCAGCTCGTACACAGGAGTTACCCTTTTCCTCCAGCTGTCGAACAGTCGAATACTGTTTTGTTGTTACCTTTGTCGTTGAACTACGAATTCCCGTGGATCAACGGCCAGAAAGTTAGAAGAATTGGTGATTCGGGACTTCAGTACCCCTGGGGAAATAAGGAAAAAGGGCGGTGGTTCAGCCCGGCTCTTCCCTGTCTGATTCGTTACTATTATTCTATCTGGTGATGTGGATGGACGGAGAGACTCATCCCAAGCCCAAACGAGCCGGTTTA